>NC_056737.1:1063824508-1063934508 GCF_019279795.1 Protopterus annectens
ATAGTAAGTGTGACGAACAGCAAGGCTATTGGAGTGGCTTATACAGTATCACCAAATTCATGCAAGTACTCTCAGAGCTTAAATTATCTCTACATAAAACAGCTACAGTTAAAAGGTTTAAAATATTTAATAATAAAAACACAAGACAATACTCATTAATTCAACACAGTGACACTAGAGAGTACAGAAATCACAGGAAATACTTTAGACAATATTGTAGGATATTCTGACATAAATATAGAAAACAACTAGACTAATTTTGTTATTTCTGTCTATCTCTAAGAGAAATACTAAGATCTAGGCAAAGTGCTGGTGAGTTGTCAACTTCAGAACAAAATACAAAATGCTATTCTTTGTTTTTGAGCTATTCCTTAAATTGATAATACACATTACTGTTGAGTCATTTCCGATTACATCATGTCTCCTAGCTTGAGATCACACACAGTCATAAATTCTCTACTTATCAGCCTTCTTCCAGCAGGGTGCACTGTGGTTACATTTTTGAAGCTTGGCACATAACACAGTTTTCTTACATTTGTGAAACTAGCATGTGTATAATATTAATATTTACAATGACGTAGAATTGTTTACAAAATTCTGTATGGCTGGGCTTCCAGCCCCTCAGTTTTTCACAAAGGGTTTTCAGGATGGTTATTTAGTGGAATACCTAGGACAGTGGAAAAGGGGGGTACATAAATTAATTGAAGAGAAGCTCCAGTAGTGATAGAAGAGGGTAAAAAAGATGATGGCAGATTTGTAGTGCTAAGGGTCTACTGGCAAGGGAGGAGGATTACACTGGCATGTATTTATATTCCACCTAAAACTGCTATAATGGAGCATAAGAAAATTCTAGGAGAAATAATCAGTTTTCAGCAAAGAATATTACTTATAGTTGGGGACTGGAATGTGTTTTGCAACAGTGAAGATGTGTTTGGAGGGCTAAGAAAGGAAAGTATAACAAAGGAGAGTTGATTTTGAAGAAATTTATGAAAATATTCGGCATGGAAGATGTGTACTCAGTAATAGGAGCTTGGAGTGAATTTACATATTATTCCCCAGTATATAAAAACTGGGCTGGGCTAAACAGAATTTACATTTCACAGGAACATGTGCACTTTATTGAAGGACTTGATATGCTCCCAATAACTATTTCGGATCATGCGCCAATAATATCTAAAATAAAAACACAGGGTAATGATATAAAAATGAGACACTGGCACTTTTCCACCTATCTGTTGAAAAGAGAAGAATTTAAGGAATGAGTAGTAGAGAATTCAGGAGCTGTTAGAGAGGATAGAAATTTCTTCTGAAAATATAACTAGAAAGTGGGATAAAATTTAAGGTGGAGTTTAAAAATAGGGTGGAAATAAAAGAAAGGGACCTATGGTTAAAAAGCAACAAGAATTATTTAGCGGGACTGGCAAATGTTAAAATATTGCAGAACAGGGGATCTCGCAGAACAAGAAAAGGATCAACTACAGAATGCTGAGGAGAAAATAAGGGATTACCTTGATAATATGCACAAGTTTAGAAAGATTGCTGCTAAGCAACTGTTTTTTGATAATAACAGTAGAGCACAAAACTTTTAGCACAGTGACTCTGGCAACAGAAAGTAGAAAGGGCTGTCACCAATCTTAGGGATCCTATAACAAGGAAGGTAACGAGATCCTGTAGAGGTAATGGAAATATTTCAGAAATTCTGTGAAAGTCTGTATAAATCAAAAAAATGTGAAAATCAAGAAATATTTTATGGAAGAATTAAATATGCCAAGGTTAGAGGTAGATGAGGCTCAGTTACTAACGGTTAGGATAGAAGATGAGACAGAAACTGTGTTGTATAACCAATCTAAATGTAATTCCCCAGGAACAAATGGTATTCCTGTGGAAGTTTGGAAGCTAGGAGGGAAAAGACTGATAAAGATCTGGAAGGTTTTGTTTAACCATATTTTAAGAGGAGGAGAAGTACCAGCATCCTGGAAGAAAGTTTTAGCCGTAATACCTGAATAGGGTAAAGATCGATTAGACCCAAGTTCATACATGCCTTTTTCAGTACTAAATCATGGTTATAAAGTGTTCATGTTTATAATGGCTAAAAGAATGAGAAAAGTAATGCCAAAACTGATAGCTATGGATCAGTGTAGTTTTGTGAAGGGGAGGCAAACATTTGACAATATTAACAGAACACTGATGATCCGAAGGGAAGCAGAATGTAAGAAGATATCATTGTTGTTGATGGGTCTTGATGCAGAGAAAACATTTGTGAAAATTGAATGAATCCACCAAATAGCTAAAGTTCTCCAACACAGTTTTATTAAGCGCTTTTCGTCCAACTGGATCATTGGACTTCTTCAGATAAAACACCATTCAATAGAACACATTTAAATACACCTCTAAAAAGGTCATCTGACCCATCCATTTTACTTTTAAAGAAACATAAAATTGGATTATATTACTATCTGTCAAAATACAAATTTAATATACTTTAAAAAGACTAATATTACCAGGTACCCTCAATATTATATAAAATAACCTTTGTGTGTGTGTGTGTGTATATATATATATATATATATATATATATATATATATAAAATTAAATATATAAAATTGTAAAACATGTCTTAAAATAAAATGTTGTCAATTCCTTAAAAAATTCATGCAACTTTAAGCTAATTTAGATACATCTTGTAAAAAATGCTCTAAAAAGAATATATATATATATATATATATATATATATATATATACTTTTTTTGTAAAAAAATGTGCATCAAGCATAAGAAATATTTATAAAAGTGTGCATTCATTTAAATTCATCTATCCAGGTTTTTTAATTTTAATAAGCACATACTAGAACATTTCTCATTAAGACCAGGGTATGTATAGGCATTCAGCCTTATTTGCCAGTTAAGTTCCAATTTCTCTAACAACAAGGGAAATGGGCCTCCCCTAGGACCATTATAAACTTAGTCCAAGCATTTGCATTTCCTGAAAAAATTATAAGGTTGAGTAGAAGGATATATGAGGGATCGGAGGTGAAAATTAAAGTGAGTGGGGTCCTCTCTGATAATTTCTGCTTGAGCAGAGGAACCATGTGAGGGTGTCATCTTTCCCCTATATTTGAATTATATGTAGAACCACTGGCAAAGAAAATAAGGGACTTAGAACTTCAAGGGTCTAATTAGTATGGTAGTCAAGAAAAGCTAGCTCTGTTTGCTGATGATATTATTTTATACCTGAGAAAACCAGAAAGAGACATTGCAGTGTTGTGGAACATTTTGAGATGGGTTCAAATATTTTTGGGATACAAAATTAATGAAGCTAAAACAAAGGCAGTCACGGTAAATTATGTACACACACACACACAAATTGGTTCAGCAATATCCGTATTTATGGGGGCATAATAAAATTAAATATTTATTTCTGTACTGTTGTCTGCATGTATGGTGAGTGTGGAAGAGAGGTGAAGAAGAGAGTACAGGCAGGATGGAGTGGGTGGAGAAGAGTTTCGGGAGTGATTTGTGACTGACGAGTACCAGTAAGAGTGAAATGGAAGGTCTACAAAAGGGTAGTGAGACCAGGTATGTTATATGGGTTGGAGGCAGTGGCATCTGACAAAAAGGCAGGAGTCAGAGCTTGACGTGGCAGAGTTAAAGATGTTAAGATTTGCACTGGGTGTGACGAGGATGGACAGGATTAGGAATAAGTATATTAGAGGGTCAGCCCATGTTTGAAGGTTTGGAGACAAAGCCAGAGAGGCAAGATTACATTGGTTTGGACATGTGCTGAGGAGGGATGCAGAGTATATTGGGGAAAAGATACTAAGGATGAAGCTGCCAGGTAACAGGAAAATAGGGAGGCCTAAGATAAGGTTTATGGAAGTCATGAGAGAGGACATGCAGGTGGTTGGTATTGACAGATCAAGATGCAGAGGACAAGAAGAAATGGAAACAGTTGATCTGCTGTGGCGACCCCTAATGGGAGCAGCCGAAAGAAGAAGAATAATAATAAAATGAAATATTTAGGAGTATGGATATGGATTAAAAATGATTCTGGTGTGGCAGCCAAAGATATGTGGGAAGAGACTTAAAAGATAATACAAAAACTGAGAAAATAAAACCTTTTTTATATGGATATGGATAGTAAGATACAAGCATATCGTCCACAGTTTCTCTATTATTTCTTGACAATATTTTCTCTTTATATACATATATGCTATTTTTAATATTTTCCATTTTAGTTTTAAATCTCTTTTGCTTTATTTTCATAAAGATCTTATTATTATTCCGTGCTTTTGATCTCCAGTGTTTTGTCTTCCGTCTTCCTTCCTCTGTATGAATTTAAGTATTCCACTACATAGTTCTTGAATATATAAAAACTTCATTTAACTATTCATTCAAAATCCTTAAAAATATTTTTTTGCCAATCCCTTAAATATTTGTACATTTTATACCCTATTCAATCTAGTCCTGCAGCAACATCTGTATTTACTTGTCCTAATACTTTATCTTGCTCATGTAAAAAAACAAAAAAATCCTTTTCCAAACTCCTTATTCTCTTTTTTTTTGTTTACTTTCCATTGTTTTTTGTGATCTTTTTTTTAATCATTCTTTTACATATTGTACTACACTAGTCATAATCTTTTCCTGACTTCTATCCATTTCTCCTTCTACTTTTTTTATTTCTCTCATTACGTTACCATCTTCCTTTACTAATCTGCTTAAGTAGCTGTATACTTCTCTTTTCCTTTGTAAAAAAATATCTTTGCTTAAATAACAATTCTTGTATTTTTTCTTGATTTCTTTCATATAATTATTTTTTTGTCAGAGTACTTTGTCATTATGTTCTAAATCTTCCAATCCATTGTTATATCACATTCTTTTATATTTATCTTTCTCTACTTTTCTCACATCATATTGCCACTGTAAACAAATTGTTTCCTTAAATAACATCCACCTTTCAGACCAGTTTTTATAAAATGTTCTCTAGTAATATGTTCTTTGCATAACTTTGTTACTGAGCTCTTTCTTTCATTTCATGCATTCTCGTTTTTTATTCCTTTATCTATTTTTATATATTTCTTGTTTTCCTTTACTTCTAGCCATATTGCAAGATTATCAAAAAAAATGTTTCACTACCACTCCTTCTTCTATAACCAAACTTTTTGATACTATAAAATCATCTGTTTCAGTTCTATACATACCTCTTGTATGTCCGTGAATTTGTATCCCAAAGTTTTAACTTACTACTTCTTATAGCTTCTGATATTTTTCTTCTATCGTTTCCTTTCTTTTTACACTTGCTTCTTAAATCACAAAGTCTCCTGTTATTAGTCATAATCTAAAATCTGATAAAATAAGCTTTCCTTTACAATTAGTATAAGCATATAATGCTATAATTCTATATATTTATTCTTTCCATTTTAAATATACGATGGTTAATCTTCCCATTTTTGCTAAAGTTACATCTATATATCTTTATTGTATTTCTACAAAATATGACTATTCCAGAACGTACGTCATTTCCCAAATTCCAGATCATCTTTCCTCCCCATAGTTTCTCTGTTTGTAATCTTTCTTCATTTGTTAAAAATCCTGTATCTTCTAATAAAATTATATCTACATCACATGTATTACACCACTCCAAAATCCACATTCTTTTTACTATATTCTTAATACTGCTCACATTTACAGAAAGCACTCTGATTTTTTTCATTTTTTGCCTTTTCTTTAGATTCATGGTGTCATGGGTTCATAGCTGATTGCTAGGCTAACTGTCTTAATGGGCCATTCTAAGCCTAGTCAACTTCCCTCCCAAAGGTGAGAATGAAACACTGTACCTTGTGTCTGTGAGTCAAATACCTTAACCATTATACCAACTCCAAACACTAGGTGTATATATTATTTTTCACCCTTTTCCTTTCTTTTTTTCTTTTGTACTTGTCCCTTTTTATTTTTCTTTTACCCATTTATCAAGTGGAATTATTTTTTTTTACTATCAGCCAATTTAAGTCTTCTTCATCACTTATTTCAGAGCCTTTTTCCCTGTCTTATTTTTTCATCAAATTGTTCTTCTGTTTTTACTTGTTCTAAAATTTCTTTTCTGTGTTTATTTTCTTCTGTTTCTTTTTTCTTACTGTTGTTTTCAGTTTTACAGTCTATCCATAAATATCCAATTTTGTTAAATTTATAACCATACAGTTCACATTTTTTGCATCATGTCCCATTCCCTCACACATATAACATTTTATTTTCTCACAGTTACTTAAGAAATGTCTTTCTTTTCCACAAAAAACATGTTTTGGGTTATCCCCAGTATTTTCCAACACCCTTATTCCCCCACACACACATTTATTGTGCTTTGTGTGTGTGTGTGTATATATATATATATATATATATATATATGTGTGTGTGTGTGTGTATTTATGTTTTCCTCTCTTTCTGTTTCTAACACAGTATTACAGTTCCATCCAACAGTCCATAAACCCCTTTTTTCATAAACTTCTGCAATGTCCAGTACTACACTTTTTAAGAAAGTTTTTTTTTATCAATTTAACACATTTGCAATACAGTATATACAAAGACATGAAGAAATTTAATATTGCATATTGCTATACAATGTTATGAATACGTTGTATCATCAAGGTAATCTTATACAATTAACACATTGAGTCTTGCTATCTCAGTAGCAATATTTCAAGGCTGTCTTAACCACTAAAAGTCTTAGTATGATTTATACATCATGTTTTGAGCCCTTCTTTTCCAGTTTTATATAGTATTTCTGTTAAATTAAAAAAATTGTTGAATGTAGGAACTGAATTCGGCTACTGCCAGCAAACTCCAGAACAGTTTTTGTTGTTTGGCTTTTACACATAAAGGTCGTGGAACATTCATTAGTATTACTGATCTAGTTAAAGAACAATTATCAGAGCATAACCCCTTAAAAAACATACTTATCTCTTAACAATGTCCATCTAATTTTTCACAATCAGTAACCATACGCATCCAATCAGCTTTTACGTGTTTATTATATCTCCAACAGATTGAATAGGTCATTTTACTAAACTTAGAGATTTTATAGGGAGTAACAGATATTCTATGTATATAACAAAGTTTTATTCTTAAAATCTGAGTCAGTCAGTCCACTAACATCTAAAAAGTTCCAGAATTTTCCATTGAAATTATTATTATTTATAATTAACGTATATAACTTGGATAAGCTACATTTGTAGGTCAGTTTACCCTTGGTGATAACATTCATATAATAGGGGAATAGTGTTCTGTTCCTCTTCACTCATATTATCTACAAAGTCATTTAATTTCTTACTGATGGATAAAATTAACTGAAAAATACTCTCCGTTACTAACACCACTAACACCCTTAGCCTTATTTTTCATCCTCTGCATGTCTGCAACTTTCCTGCTTACTCTAACTCGACCTTTGCCACTTACTACGCTCTACAAACCTCTCCACCCCAACTCATTACTTCCCTAAATCTACCTATCTCGTCTCCCCTGTACTCAGAATTCCTTCTGTCAACTCTTTCTTTAACAAATATCTCATCCTACCTGCATTATTATGATGTATATATTACCAAACTATTCTGTAGTATTTGATGCTCAAACTATCTGTTTGTAAGGTATTATTTTTCAACTGTATTATTAATAGACATAAGAATACATATACTTGTTATATATGATTGAGTGTAATCCAACTGTATTTCTACTGTCTAATGTAAAATCTTACTCTGCATGTGGAACTTTTCTCCCCAGGCCTCCGCTGAAAAAGGACATGTGTCCAGTCAGACTTTCCCAGTAAACAAATGTAAAATAAATAATAATAATGACAGATTAATCCTATTTATAATTATTCATTAAATATTCTAGCAACTTAGCTTTTCCTTTTTTCAAAGCAATCGGACCATAATACTAATCCATTCCTTTTTAATAAATTAATTTTAACATTGTTCTGAGTTTCCTTAAATCTACAGTTGTGTGCAATGGGAAGGCGCAAAAATTTCGGTTTTGATATTAATCGAGTTTTAAAAACATATTTCTTAACTGTTTTAAGACTTGATTTTACATATGCATAGACTAAAGACTGAAATTAATTTCCTTCTAAGGTAATTTTTATTAACCAGATGAAAAGATTGTTACGTATTTCTAATTGATCATATTTGCTAAACTTGTAAGAATTTAGTAAAATCTGCTCCTGAATGTTTTTCCACTGAATAGTGTAAGTTGTCTATCCTGAGTATAACAGTTAAAATTTGCAGAAATAGAATAAGATTCTACATACTCCCGTAATCTTGTATGATTTCTATAAGCAATTCTCTGCTTTTTGGGATACCATTAGAATGAAGTTAACATTTTGTTTTCCCTTTTCTATAAACATTTTTTTTTGTCAGGTATTCAATCAATTGAATGCAATATGTGAATAATCTTGGGTAATATAATCATTTTATTAGGTACTAAGCTATCTTTGAGAGTAAAAAAAAAAATAATTTATTCCATTTTTTAAAAAGAAGTAACACTTCTTCAATTATTTTTCCAAAATTGTTATTAATGTTACTCACATCTCAATATATTTTTATTCCTAAATATTTTAGTTCTTTTCCTTCCAAATTATATTTATATTTATCTTTAAATTTAATTGATTTAACAGTAAAGTTTCAGTTGTATTATTATTAAATTTCAGCAGCGATACTTCTTGAGACTTTTCAATTTCCTCATCTGTTTCTTCAGTTGAATAACTCAAATCTCTTAGTGAAGTATCATCTGCAAAAAGCAGTATTTTAGATTGACAATCCTTGTTAATTGAGAATCCATCAATTTTTTCATTGTTTCTTATACAGAAAATTTCCATGTGGAGGAATTATTTTGTCACTTTGAGTTACCCTGAAAATGTCACTCTGTAATTCTAAAATATTTAATGGAAGCAGACTATATAATTCCATACTTAAACCATCTAATCCTGGAGCTTTACCATTCTTCCTTTTTTTTAAAGCTTCTTTAACTTCTGTTAGGGTAATAGGCTTATTTAACAGAGATATTTCTTGGTCGTTAAGTTTATTAGTAACATTTAGTATAATTTTTCTTTAAACACTTGTCAGTTTTATAATCAGCAGAATTACTATTTTTTTCTGTATTAAGATCCTCATGGAATTTAAGAAAAATATTAAGCATTTCCTGTATGTCTGAAGTAAGGTTATTAGTGTGAGGATTTCGGATATTATTGCTTTGTGCCTTTTGCTTAACATCTTACTTCTGTTAACTAATGTACGTAGATTTTTTTTGAAGTCATCGCATAACTGTGCAATTTTATTTTTTATAAAGCTATCTCCACTTTATGGGCTAAAACTGTTTGATATTTTGTCATTAATTTTGTAATGATTTCAGTATTGCCTAATCTGTTTGTTGCTCAAACCTTGCTTTGCACATTTCATCTTGTATGTCTAACAGCTCTTTATTCCACTCTTTCATTTTATTACTAGCCCGTCTTCCCATTGTATCTTTAATATGCATTTTTAAGGAGCCCTGTAGTATGATTTTACTTATCTGACCATTATCATTCAAAAATAAAAAATTCTCAATTTATTACTTAACATAATCAATTTCATCATATATACCTGGATTCTATAAATAGAAATTTCCTTATACCCATTTATATATTAATGCTTAGTGCATTGTAATCAGATAAAGGACAAGGAATAGTTTTAAAATAATTCACTTTATTAAGTAAATCTGTAGAGGTATAAATCCTGTCAGTTATAGTTTGTGTCCTGTGCACATAGTAATGAGTGAAAAACTGATTTATTTTCTGGTTTTACTATTAAATCAACTAAATTATTATTATTACTAATCCTTCGGTTTAGTGCTTTAGCTGATGCCAGAATTTTATTAGCTTTCTTCTGTTAATTTGTGTTTTCTGTACTAGATATACATATAAAATCTCCTGCTAGAATTAAACTACCCTTCCAATCACTTTGTTGTAAGTTTAAGTGATCTTTAGCCACTCTTGCACATATTCCAGGGATTTAGTAAAAATTAGCTAGTGTATATAGTTTGCCATTATATTTAATGATTACAAATGAATACATTCCTTTGGGATCATTAATGGATTCCATGACCTTGGGCATTAAGTAGATTTTCTCCAAAGTATAGTAGTTCCTCTCCTCTTTTTATGAAAAGAAGTAGATGGTAAAATTTTGTAACCTAAGTTATTTAAATATTGTATATCTTTATCTATCAAGTGAGTCTCTTGCAAGAATATAATATCTCCTATATTTAATTGTAGATATCCCATTAATGATTTCTTTTTGTTGCCATTATTTAATCCATTTACATTAATAGATAATAGGCTAAAACTATCCTTATTTGTTTGTGTCTTTTGGCTTTTCCCGGTTAGGGGTCGCCACAGCGAAACTCCAGTCCACTAATGATTGGCAGTGGATTTCTACCTGCCAAGTTGCCAGCCCTGACGCACAACCTTCAACAAAGGTATGCCCATTCACGCATGTCTCCACGCAGAAGATGCTCTAGCTGAGAATCGAACCGAACAGCGTCTTACTGTGAGGCGACAACGCTACCACAGCACCACCACTGCAATTCTAAAACTATCCTTATTGCGTATTTAAAAAGGTTTATTTTAAAAGATGATAATGGTGGGAGGTTGGTATAATGGTTAAGGTGTTTTCCTTACAGACTCAAAGTGCAGGGTTTGATTTTCACATGGGGTACTTGACTAGGCTTAAAATGACCCACAAAGACAGTTAGCGTAATACTAATCTATGAACTTATATGACACATTTTTCTACCATATTAATTTAATAGTATATAAGACTCTAATGCATTCCTCCACCACTATCTTAACATTTCATTTTTTAATTCTTCCTTTCTGCAAACTAAACTGCTAAAACTCATTAATAATGAAAATAAAAACAAGCCTACAACTGTAACAGTATATATTACTAATAAGACACCAACTTACAATGGATACCAAAGTTCCTAGCTTGCCTATTGAGTAGACAAACTACTGTACTATCTCTCTACCTACTAGTACAAAAAAAGCATACAAAAATAGCCAAAAGCTACCTTGACTTACAAATAATTAATAAATTATTATATACAAGTTAAAGGTACTATTAATTTAGTTACATATTTTGCCATTTGAAACTATTACTACATAAATGCTTACTACTTTTCTGTTAATCACAAATATCAAATAATACAAGAAATAGTGTACTATATGCCCATTTATGTAATAGTAGTTTAAATTAACCATTAATTATTCCTAAATTATTCTCTTATTCAACATTATTATAAATAAATCTCTAAATAAATAATAGAACAAAGTGGGACATGAAGAGATAAAGATGTATGTAAATTTACAGGTGACAGGTAATCTTCATCGTACTGTTATACAAAAGGAGAATCAATGCACGTACATAGTCATCATGCTAAAAGATGTACACACAGGTCTAACAAAAGCTCTAAATTAATTTTACAAGTACAAGTGTCCATATCTCAAAATTGTACAGCACTTTTAATATGATAAATATCAAAATATTCAAAAATCCTTTAGCTTATTAAACTAATTCATAAAAAGGTGTATATTACTGAGGTGAAAGAGAATGTCTTGTTATTTCTATGTAGTCAAAAGAAAACATTTCCAGTCTGTATTGTATTCGGACATTACAATGTGCTTAATTCAAATCCCATTCTACCTTCCTGGTTTCAAACATATTGAAAAATCTACTTCCATTTTTATCAAAATGGATGTACTGATTCAGCAATATAACACTCAGATTTCAGCTCTTGTCGTATGAAATTAGTTATTTAAGGTAGTGGTAATGAATCTAATAATATACAATGTGCAAAAAGCTTCAAAGTCTGCATGACCAAACTTCAAATTTCAGCTTTCATGATATTTCCAAATATCTGTATAGCATTTTTTATGTAAATTGTATGACAACCATGTACATTCACATTTCTGCCATATGCAAGTATATGCAATACATATCTTTCTTATATGCAGTTTGTTATTTAAATATATTTATTTTTTGTCTTGTTTGCCCACTAATATTCTACCTTATTCTATATAACTTAGATTTCTAAAATCTCTCATCAAAGAGCTGTTTAATCATCAGATCTGTATTAGAGATTACAGTATGTATGCCTTTTATTCATAAGATGTTTATTCTTCCAATAAATTCTAGTATTACAAGCAATATTGTCTGTATGTAAAAGAATTCCTGCTTGCTTATTGTAAATGTGTGTTTTTATCCATTGTGAACTGCGGTTCTGATCTAAGCTTCACACTCTAAAATTAGAATCTGATGTTGTAAATCTTTATTCATTCCTTACTGTTAGGACTTTGGTTCTGTCCTCAGAATTGACACAGCCAGTATCAAGCTCGCGGCATCCAAAAATTCTCAGCTAAGACCTATCCACAATGCCCCTGTCATAGTCTCTTCAAATCTCGTTTGCCATGTTCCTCGTCAGACGTGCCAAGCCTTCTGTCAGCTAAGTGTAGCCTTTTTTTGTGTATTCTTTTTGAGTTTTTAGTGTTTGTTAGACAGTCTTTATCGTCTAAAGTTATTTCTCATCTCTACCTTTTTCTTTTCCTGACAAAACCCTACCCAATACCTTGGTAGTTCTTTCATACCATCGTTGGTACCACTCCCTCTCCCCTACCTTAGTAGGCCTTCCTCTTACCTTTTTGGTATTTCTTAGTACCATTGTTGGCACTCTTTTCCTGCTATCTGTACAAAAAAAAGAAAGTCCTTTCTTTCACTATCCTAGCTCTTGTTGCTAGATATAATTTGTTGTGTGGTAGTACTAGTGTGTTATAATGGCAGATGAAGCCAAGCTTGGGTTCAAGCAGTGTGATAAGTGCGGGTGTAAGATGCTCAATTCTGACGGCCACTACTGGTGTGTTTACTATTTGGGTGTTGACCACCTTAATGTTTCTTGTAACATTTGATGTTCTTCGTGTTTCACTGTTGCAGTCATCACGTTTGGGTTATCTGCTTGCAGTAGCCCTCAGTCGGCCTGATTAACAAAGTCTTGGGTCCTGCATCAGTTGCTGTCCCTTCTTCCATGACGTCAGGTCATCAGGGGTATAAAGCACGCAGTCGATGCCATTACATCAGTCTTTCTTGCCATGCAGTGCCTGAAGCAGAAGCAGTTCGCAAGTGCCGGTTAGCCAACTCCTGAAATTTTCGTTTTCGAGTTACTGAACCGAAGTCTTCAACTAAAAGCTAAGTATCCCGTTGGGGAAGCTTTTTCTTGCTTTAAACTGATGTCAGTAAAAGTTAATAATTGCATTACTTGTGGAAAGCAAATACCTCATAAAGATTTTTACTCGTACTGTATTCCTTGCCTAGGCCCTGACCACTACGTACCTCGCTATCGGTTTTGTGCCTTATTTAAACCACAAACTATCCATCATCGGTATATTTTCGCTTCTAAATATTTTGGTGCACTTTTCAATTATCCTGATATATCTTCGGTAAGCTATCCGACTACCGACGTTCCGAAAAAACGCAAAGATAAAGACAGAGACAGGCCGCCTAGGTTCAAAGCTGCCGACGACGCTTCTCCTAAGCCAGTTGCCAGTTCGCCGGTACTCAGTGAAGCGCTTTCACAGCCCCTGATGCCTGCTGCTTTAGATTTGCAGGCCTCTACTGAGACCCATTCGGAATCCGGTATGCCTCGAGATGCCTCAACTGTGGAACCTGCGGATGTCTCTACATTGGATGGGTCCGGAGCCGCTGTGCAGGCACCGGCTTCTGAGGGTGTATTCAGGCCTACGGACTTGCATATTAAACTGGCGCCGTCTTCTTCTTCTTCTAGGCCTAAAACTCGAACCATGCCTAGAAAACTGATGCCCAGACCGCATGGTCAGGCCTCTATGCCTAAAAGAACAAATGATAAGAATGGCTGAAGACCTTATTACTTTAATTAGGGGAAGCCAGCCTTCCCCCTCTAAGAGACCCAGGACTGAGTTTGCTTATGATACTTCTGACCAGGATTCTGAATTTTCTGTTTCCTCTGATGACCAGGATTTACCCTTATCTACCTATGAGGATTCTGATGCTGAGGACTCTATTCCCTCTACTTCCCCCCCAGAGGATTTCTGTTTTGGTGAAACCTTGCATACTCTCAGGGAGCAGTTTCATTGGGAAAGTCAGGATTTCTCTGATTCTAAAAAGAGGCTTAGGGATTTCTTACTCCTGCCCCAACACAGGCCTTTAGCCATACCTCCTGTACTAGACATTGTTGATGATGCCATTTCGGAATCTAGTTTGACCCCCTGACTCTCTGCCTCCTGCTCCCAGAAAACCTGACAGATATTACATGGTCCCTGACTCTCACAAGTTCCTTTTTAAAAATCCTACTGCAGATCCTGAGACCATTTCACAGGGACCCAAGGGCATTAAAGCTACTACTGCCAAAAATCCTACCCCCTCTGATAGAGACTCCATGGCGCTGGATAGATGGGGTAAGAAGGTACACACTTCTGCAACTTTGGCCATTAGGGCCTTAAACTGCCAGTTTCATATGTTAAAGTATCAGCAGCATATTATTGGATTGCTTAAACAGAAAATGATGTTGATTCCTGATTGTGCGGAAAATAAGGATTTACAGGATTTACTGCATTCAGCTGAACAAATTGGAAAGCATACTTTGCAATGTGGTTTTGATTCACTAGAGGCATCTTGCAGGGCTGCTGTAACTGGGTCTGTACTTAGAAGGCATGCTTGGCTTAAGGAATCCCTGCCAGCTGATGATAAAGCAAAATCAGTGGATGCTCCCTTAAACCAGGACCGCCTGTTTGGCAAAAAAGCAGAAGTTGTTCTTAAAAATATGGAGGAAAAAGCAAATCTATGCAAACTGTTAAAGATTTTTTTTACAAGTACAACCACCAAGCTTTAGTAGGCATTGGCCTTCCAAGAATTGGTCCTTTCCTGCCTCTTCCAGACCTTCAGTCCAAGCCCAGATCCAGCAGAGCTCCCAGGCTTCAGTCCCAGGGTATGCACAGGACTAAGCAGTGGTGGGCCTCCACTTCCAAACCCGGGAGTAATAAAACTCCCCCTATGGTAAACTGTCTAAATGACTTCTTTTTAAAACTTCCAAGCACTTCTCAACTTACTGCCCCTTTGGGGGGAAAGATTTCTCTTCATGCAAAGAACTGGGAGCTCATTACCCAGGACAAATGGGTTTTAAATATAATGTCCCAGGGATACAGATTTCACTTCCACTCATTACCAACACCAAGCGGGTGGCCAGATCTACCCCCAAATCAGTGGGCATAGGCCCAGAAACAGGTACTTTCTCTCTTAAGCATGGGGGCTATTCAATTTGTACCAGAAGAGGAAAAGGGACAAGGTTTCTAATTGAGACTTTTCCTGGTACCCAGAAAAGACAATTTATGGCGTCCTGTCCTGTCTACTCTAAACACCTTTTTGGTGATTCCAAAATTCAAGATGCTGACTCTTCACCGGTTGCTCCCTATGCTAGGCAAAGACGCCTGGTTGGCAACATTAGATTTAAAGGAAGCATACCTACACATCCCAATCAGGAAACCTTACAGAAGATACCTACACTTCAAAGCAGGCTTACACGCACTATCAGTTCTCTGCACTGCCCTTTGGCTTATCTACTGCACTCAGGGTATTCGCAAAGTGCCTAGCTCCAGTCATTGCATTTTGCAGGCAAAGAAATATTCAAATATATCCATAACTGGACGATAGTCTAATTCAGGCAGAAAGCCAGGACATAATTTTGAATCATCTGGCCTTTGTACAAAGGGTGCTAGCCTGTCTAGGGTACACCATAAATGAAAAGAAATCACACCTGGTACCCTGTCAACAAATTATATTCCTGGGAGCAAGCTTGAATACAACTTCCCAGATGGCTTTCCTCATGCCAGAGAAACAAATTCATTTGACAACCTACTTCAAACAAGTGGCCACAAAAACCCTGCTATCTGCAAGGCAAATACTACAAGCCTTGGGGCTCATGTCCTCCTGCATTCTTCTAATTCCATATGCAAGACTGCATATGAGGAAACTACATTGTTATCTAAAAAGCCTATGGTGTCAACATTCACAGGATCTAGAAGCAATGATTCCCATCATACCTTGCCTGCGTCTAGAGTTCCTTTGGTGGGCAGAGGCCTGTCGCCAAAACAAGGGACTGCTATTCACACTACCCCATGCCACCCATACCCTAACAACATACACATCAGACTATGCATGGGGGCTCACCTGGCAGGGATGTGCATTCAGGGCAAATGGAACCCAAGTCAAATGCACCTGCATATCAATCAAAAAGAAATGTTAGCTGTACAGAATGCTCCGACAGCCTTCAAGGACCACATTCTTCCAGGACAATTAATGGTAAAGACGGACAACACCACTGTTATGTGGTACATAAACAAGCAGGGGGGGTACACATTCTTATCCCCCTCTGCAGACTAGCCATGGCATTGTGGAACACAACCCTGAGCTACCAAGTGCATCTACAAGATCAATTCCTGCCAGGAAAACTAAATACACTGGCAGACGAACTAAGCGGAAACTTCATGGACCCACACGAGTGGAAACTGGAACCAAGGATTTTCAACATGTTGACAAGCAAATGGGAGAGCCCAGGTATAGACCTGTTTGCCTCCCCCCAGAACTATCAACTGGACAAATTTTGCACAAGGACTCCCCACAAGCAAGCTTGGAAAGTGGATGCTCTGTCCTTAAGCTGGGAAAACCTATCAGTTTATGCCCTTCCTTCTCTGCTCTCCAAAGTACTACTAAAGATCAAACAAGACAAACCAAGGATGATTTTGATTGCACCAGACTGGCCACGTCAGCACTGGTACCCCTCTTGCACAGTGTGTCACTGTTGGCCCCATGGCACCTGCCTCAGACTCCTTCCCTATTGTCTCAACAGGAGAACCAGATTCTGCACCATCAGCTTCAAACACTGAACCTAACAGCCTGGCTAATTATCTAATCTCTCCTTTACTATCCCTCAGTAAACCAGTGATGGATATTTTCGAGGCAAGGAAGTCTAGTACTAGAAAATCTTGTGCTGAAAAATTGAAAAGATTCTGTGCCTGGAACCAATCTCAAGGGGTGAACACAGCAATGCCCAATTTACCTCAGATTTTACAATACTTAACTGAGATGCTTCACAAGGGCCTGTCTTTCTCCTCCATCAAAATTCATGCCCCAGCCATTTCAGCTCATTATAACACAGAACCTCCCCGCTTCTCTCATCCACTGCTCAAGTAGATCCTCAGAGGGGCCAAAAATTTACGACCACCCAGGAAAGCTCCAACTCCAGCCTGGGACCTTAACTTTGTATTGGAAAACGTCACTCTTCCTCCTTTTGAGCTAGCTGCAACTGCAGAGTTAAAATTCCTTTCTTGATAAACAGCTTTCCTTTTAGCAATCACTTCAGCAAGAAGGGTATCTGAATTACAGGCCCTTATGGCAGTGGAGCTTTCATCATCTTTCATGCGGACAGGGTGTCCCTCAGGACCAATCCCTCCTTCATGCCCAAGGTGGTATCCAGTGTGGCCCTTAATCAGTCCATTCATTTGCCAATCTTCTTTCCTAGTCCACAGAACAAAGGGGAATGGATACTGCACTCCTTAGATGTGCACAAACAACTTAGAGTCTACTTGGGCAGGACTAAACCTCAAAGGAAATCTGAACAACTGCTGGTGGCATTTGCTGCAGGGGCAGAGGGGAAGGCTATTTCAAAGCAAACCATTTCCAAATGGATAGGCCATTGTATTCATTTCTGCTAAAAGCACCATGGAAAACCTGTCCCACAGGGGATCAGACCCCACTCAACCAGGGCTGCATTTACCTCTACAGCCTTTCTCAGAGGCGTCCCTACCAGGGACATCCTAGAAGCTGCTACCTGGAGTTCTGTACATAGTTTCACCAAGCATTACCATCTGCCAATTTTCTCTAAATCTACAGCTGGCTTTGCCACTGCAATTTTGCAGGGCCTTTTAGCAGGTCTTAATGCTATCTAAATTCTTCCTCCCATCCTTAGCTTTGGGAATCTACCCAAATGTGATGACTGCACCAGTGAAACACGAAGAGCATAGTACAGTTGTGTACACTTACCATAAATGTAGATGTTCGAGTGTATTCACTGTTGCAGTCCTGGTTACCCTCCCTCCAGCCCCCTTATTTCCCTTCGCTATACCTCTACTCTCCTTTACAATGCTTAAAAGCTTTTTGGTGTATTTGCTTTTTTGTTGGAGGTATAACCTTGTATATTTATAGATTTAATTGCTTCCCATTAGGGGGGGTACCTGACATCTGGGGCAAGAAAAACTGATGTAATGGCGTCGGCTGCATGTTTTATACCCCTGATGACCTGACATCATGGAAAAAGGGACAGCAACCGACACAGGACCCAAGACTTTGTTAATCAGGCCGACTGAGGGATACTGCAAGCAGATAACCCAAATGTGATGACTGCAACAGTGAATACACTCGAACATCTACATTTATGGTAAGTGTGCACAACTGTACTTTCTAGCTTCAGCAACCATACATTGGCTGAATGCAAGAACAAGCTTATTTTAAAGGGTATGCTGAAATCGCCCTTTGCGGAGGCTCTTTCTGGGACGGAGGTCTCACCACCTCCTAAGCATAAGGACATTAAAAAGCATAAGGAGAAACAGAGTCTTTCTGTTCTGACATCGCCATCCTCCTCAGAACCAAGTCAACACAGGGTTTCTCCCACATCGTCCGTGCAGACAGCTTCGGCACCAGGGTCCCTGTCTTCTCCCTCTGTGCCACCCTTAATTCTGAATCAGACTCCTTCCACTGTACTGGCCTTGGCACCATTCCCTGCGGTACCGTCCTTATTTATGACACAGGCTCCGACCATTGTACCTGCATCAGCACCATCCCCAGCCACGGTGCCGATGTCTTACATGGCTCCACTGGTAATGACACTTAGTTCCGAAGGTCGTGCACCTTCCCAGAACTAGGTATTCTCCATCTTATGACCACTTTTTGGGACAACAACTTAGTCCTTTTCTTGAGAGACCAGATTCTCCATTGGCAGTGTCTTTCAGAACCACCAGGAGTCTTTTGGAACAGGATATAGTGAGGGTTGTGGACCAGCTTCTGGCAGCCAGAGGATTAACCACCCAGACCAGGTCTTCCCTCCCTCTTGGAACAGAACTTCTAATGGTTTATTTTCCTGTCTATCCTTCTCCGACCTCCACCCTGATTTCGGAGACCTCTGTACCGATGGCCATCCCGGTGTATACTGTCTCGACATCAACAGCGGAGGCTTCCCTGTCGGCAATGATTACTCTTGGAACTACGGCTCCTTTGAAACTGACGTACTCTCGGAGCAGTGAGTGGGCTGTCGGCACCATGGCACCTAGTTCAGCACCGATTTTTTTCTGTTGCGCCGTCTACAGCCACTGCTCTCCTGTCAGCTGCCAGTCCTCTCGCAGCTCCTCACCTGGAGGTGGGCTCCTCGGGGTGGGGTGTGACCCCGGTTCCAAGGTCATCCTTCTCTGTTCCTGGCTCCTCCCATCCCTCCTCGGGCGGGCCTGCTTTCCAGGGAGAGGGTCCTTGCTTCAACATGCTCACAGTTGACACCCTTGGCATTGGAACCAGAACCCCCCTTTAGCATACAGCTGTCCCACCCTCCTACTCTGGAACCTACAGCATGGGAGATGCAAGACCTGCCCTTCAAGGGAACCCTTTCTCTGGAGTCCTCCTCAGAAGAACCCACTGGGTAGTCACCCTGGAAGAAACTTTGCAAGAGGAAGCATTTTGATTCCCCTGAGGAATCCATCACTGAAGACACCGATTGCGATGAGGGAGAAGGGTCCCCACGGTCTCCCCCAGAAGACGTCTCACTCGGAGACGTTCTCAAGATTCTCAAGCAGAAGAGAGACTGGAAGCCCTCCAACACTTCGGAGTAATTGTTGTTCTTGCAGGCTTTCCATGCTCGAATATCTACTTCGTGGGTGACCCCACTTGCAGATGAGCTCATTAGAATTATTGTGCAGTGTGCCTGAAAGGCCTCAGACAACATAGAACCCATCCCCCAGAGGCCAGATAAAATTTTCTCCACTCCTGAAGACCAGCCCAATTGGTCCATACAGCTGGTAGTCGATTCTATGGTCGTGGTGGCAGCCACCAAGAGGGAACTGGTAGAAGATAGTTCCACTGTTCATCCCCTGAACAGAGAGTCTCGGGCTATGGACAGACTGGGGAAGTGGACCTTACACTTCAGCGACCTTTGCCATTCGGTCACTGAATTACCTGGCACACTTTACTAGCCTCCAAAGAGACCTAATTTCAGAAATGTCTGCCTCTTTGGTGGAGGTACTGCCTGAGGAGGTGTGTGACACTGTTGCCTCTCAGCTAGCTACCTTGGAATCCAGCTCGAACTCCTAGATGCACTTGATTTCTCACACTACCAAGGGGGCAGTTTGAGCAGCTGCATCGGCATAGTCATGAGACTGCATGCTTGGATGCTTTTCTGTGATTTCCCAGACCATTTAAAATCTTCCTTTGTCAATGTGCCTGTTGACGAATTTTCCCTTTTTGGTCCCAAATTAAGAGACACACTTTCACATAGTGAGAAGGATGGAAAGACCTTGTCTGCTGTGGGCATACATTTTCCAGCACCCCCAGAGATCCTACTCCAGGAATCAGAGGGGATGGAAACTGTGGTTCAAGAAGTCCCAAGGATCTTTTTGTGACACTCATGATGAGCAATCCCCTGGGGCAGAGGGGGCAACTCATCCAGAAGACACCCCTTTTAGGACAGAGGGGGTCCGCGCAACCAGGGTTCTAGAGATTCCTTTTCTGGCCGATCCTTTCAGCGCTCCTGAACAGTGGCCCAATTGCTTTTCTCTGGAAGCAGTCGGGGGTCAATTTTCTCTGCACCTACAGGCCTGGCAACTCATAACAACGGATGCATGGGTGCAGAGAATAATATCTAGAGGCTATCATATCCCATTTGACCTCACTCCCAGACCCGTAAAACGAATCCCCGATGTCCTGCATGGTCAGTGGGAGGCTGCATCCTTAGAAATTGAAAAGCTGCTAAGAAAGAGTCATCCAACCAGTCCCACCAGACCAAAGAGGATCCGGATTTTACTCAAGGTTCTTTTTAGTGCCAAAAAAAAGATAGGGGACTGGAGACCAATCCTGGATCTCAGCTTACTAAACAAATTCATCAAACCTCAAAAATTACGGATGGTCACAGTACAGTCCATTCTCCCCTTTCTGGGGAAGGACAACTGGATGTGCCCTGTAGACGTCCAGGATGCGTATTACCACATGAAGATGGACAAATGCTCCAGGAGATTTCTCCGCTTCCAGCTGGGAGCAAACCATTATCAGTTCAGGGTACTGCCCTTTGGTCTCTACAGCCCCCAGAGTGTTCACCAAATGTATGGCAGTCATAGTAGCTCATCTCTGACTACAAGGATTCCAGATGTTTCCATATCTAGACGAATGTCTCCTTACCACTACGACCAGGAATCTTCTCATTCTCAGTCTCTCTTACACTCAAGGCCTTGCTCTTTGCCTAGGTATCATGATCAACATGGACAAATCACACGTCTCCAACAAGAGCATTGGAATTCATTGGGGCGATCTTCGACACAACGTCCTGCCAAGCTTCCCTTCCTCCTCACAGGCTTTCAAAAATAAGAAACCAGAATCAAGTCCTCCTCCCACAGACATTTGTACCAGCATGCCTTGTACTACAACTATTGGGCTCTATGGCAGCAGCCATTACCTTAGTACCACTGGTGAGGTTGCACATGAGACTATTACAGTGGCTCCTTAAATGGTCGATCTTAACCCATGCATTCGACCACATGATATGCCTTACAAACCTTTGCAAGAAAGAAATGCTGTGGTGGATGAAGCCAGAAACAAATCTTTGGTGTTGACTACTGTGTCTTCCCCAGCCCAGGGCCACGGTGACCATAGATGCTTTCCTGTTGGGGGGGCATTTCCAGGGAAAGACAGTCCAAGGCACCTGGTCCCCCATGGAGGCCAATTTGCACATAAATGTCCTGGAATCGAGGGCAGTTCTCTTAGTGTTCCAGACATCCATTCCTTTTGGGACCATTGAATTCAATCGGACAACATGTCCGTCATCTGGTACATCAACAAACAAGGCGAAACCAGGTCTTACCCCCTGTGTCAGGAAGCCATGAGAATTTGGCATTGGGCGATGGCTTCCAACTGCTTTCTCATAGCAATGCACATTCCCAGGAGTTCCATCTTATTGCAGACAATCTGAACAGGAACATTTTGATGCCTCACAAGTGGTCCCTCAATCCAATAATAGCAGATCAGATCTTCCGCCATTGGGGCAGGCCTTGCTGTGACCTGTTTGCTTCACCCCTAAACAATAAATGCAGAAGCTATTTTGCCCTGAACCCCCCTCAGGGGGAGTCACCTAGGGATGCTCTGACACACGATTGGCCCCCGGGTGTATTGTATGCCTTTGCCCTGTTTCCCCTCATCCCGAAATTTCTACAGAAAGCTCAAAGGTTGAGGAGCAAAGTGATCCTCTTTGCCCCTTATTGGCCCCGTAAAGTCTGGTTCCCATTCTTGTCGTCTCACCTGATTTACTGCCTGTGGATCCTGGGTTAATACCAAGGTCTGTTGTCTCATCCTCAGGGACTGATTCACCCCAATCTCCACAGCCTCAAGCTCACAGCTTGGTTTCTCCACTTCCGATGATTGCCAGGCTACCTGATATTTCATCCGTTGTTCGCGAGATCCTTCTGTCTTCGCACAAACCTTCCACCAGAAAAATTTACTCCAGTAAGTGGACTAGGTTCTCTAGATGGGCCAAAGAATATAACATAGACCCCTTTTCCATGCCTATTCAGAAGATATTATTCATTATCTCACTACCCTGTTGCACGCAGGAGCTTCAGCATCGACAGTTACAGTGCATTTAGCAGCTATTGCAAACTTTCACAATGGAATTGACAATTCATCTGTTATGTCACACTGACTGTGCAAAACCTTCATGAAAGGAGTATTACATATTAAAGCTCCTGTCAAGCCTCCTATAGAACCACGGGACTTGACGTTGGTGCTTTGGTTGTTAACGAGACCTCAGTTTGAGCCTTCTAATTCTTGTGATATCAAATTTTTGTCTTGGAAATCTCTTACTTCTAGTAACCCTTACCTCAGCGGGAAGTGTATCTGAGTTGCAGGCCTTGAGTGTCAAGAGACCTTACTTGATTTTTCATAGGGAAAGAGTGTCTCTACGTACTGACCCCTCCTTTTTGCCCAAGGTCTTTCTGTTTTTTTCCATTAATCAATCTATTGACCTACCAGTTTTCTTTTCCCACCATTCAAATAGAGGGGAATACCTTCTGCATACCCTCAATGTTCATAAGCAACTTCGTTTCTACTTGGACAAAACTAAATCTTTCAGAAAAATGGATCAGTTGTTTGTGGCCTTTGCAGGACCCAGCATGGGTAAGCCTGTTTCCAAAATGACTTTATCTTCTTGGCTCAGAAATGCCATTATTTTCATCTGCCATTAAAACAGTGTCCTTACCTTCCAAAATAAAGGCTCACTCTACTAGATCGATGTCTACCTCAATGGACTTTCATTCCTGAGCCTCTATGGACGATATCTGTGCAGCAGCCACTTGGGCAAGACCTCATACCTTTGTCACTCATTATAAATTGGATTTGGCCTCCAGGGGGACGAGCATCTTTTGGTTCTATACTGCTCAGGAATGTCCTTCCTTAGGGCCACCCAGGACTCAAGTAGCTGGGGACTCTGTCCTAACAGTAAGGAATGAATAAAGATTTACAACATCAAGTAAAGAAGTTATACCTTACCATAACGTTCCATCTGTATTGTAGATCTTTATTCATTCATTACTTCCCACCATCCTTCCCCTTACCTGGACTCCTGGTGGACTTTAGGATTTCCTTATTAGTTAAGGTATCTGCTCAGATAGAGCCTCCTACTATCGCTATTATTATTTATATACTAAAATGGCGGGAAACTTGATCTGAAGAGACTATGAGAGGGGCATTGTGTGTAGGTCTTAGCTGAGAGTTTTTGGCTGGCACGAGCTTGGTACCGGCTGTGTCGGTTCCGAGGATGGAACCGAAGTCCTAACAGTAACGAATGAAGATCTACAACACAGATGGAATGTTATGGTAAGACATAACGTCTTTATTTGATTACAACATGTGAAAATGACAACCCACAGGACACAATAGTTGTTAATTTCTTCTGTAGGTTTCTCATTCTCCTTAATTCTTTTAAACTGTTCCAATCAGTAACAAACATCTAATTTACTTATTTCCATTAATATGTACAGTTAGAGTTAATAACACTACAGCATAAGCTATTAACAGTTTGCAAAATGTAAACAAATGATGTGTCAGCAACAGCTCAATATAAAACATTACTATAGGTTTTCTTTTACCAATTCTTCACTTCTAAGAAAAAAATGTTATTGTGAGTAGATTTCTTGCATATGTACTTGAAAAAAGAAGAAAGAAAGAAAAAAAGGTTCCTTTCTGTTTTTCCAAATTTCATTGATGAACGTTGACCTAGATTTTCTTCAGAACAGCTTAAGGTGGGGGCAAGCAAGAATCCAGCATTCTGACACAACTGGAACATTCTTCTGTTCTCAAGCTTTTTTTTTTTCAGTTTTACTTGCTTCATAAGTGACCTGTGAAAGGAATGTGTTACACAGGAACAAAGAAAAAACAAACTCTCCCTCACTTAAATACTTCTATTGCCAAATTACTTAGATCTTGCATTCATTTAACCCAGCAATGCACATGCTAAGCAAAAGTTAAACAAATAAAATACAATTTTTAAGTTGTATAGAGTTAAGGTTACCAGTTCTATTGCTTATAATTTAATGACATTGTCTTACAGCAAGTATTTGTTTAACATGTATACATACATTTATAAGTTTAGTTAATGGAAATATATTAAGTCACTGTAAATTTAGTGAAATAGTAAAGCTAACCATTTATATTCATTATCATGAAAAATATTTTAGCTTAAAGTATAAATACATACTTGCACATGTTTTGAAGCTTAAAGTCCAAGACAAACTTTTTACTTAAAGGGTAAATCCATTGTTTCAGAAAAATAAATGTCCTACAGTCAGAGAATGAGTCGTTTGTTTAAAAGCAATTTTCCAGGAATTTAGCTCACTCTGTCCTTTGAGAGATATTTTGTTTCAATCAATGTCTTCAGTATTATTAAGGATTTTACTTTTGTTGGTAAAAGTGTATGCTTCCTCTGGTGTGTCATATATTTTAGTTCCTTCAGATAGAAATAATTAGATCTTTGCAGGAAACACGAAAGTGGCTTTAATATTGCTCTTTTTAAGTTCCTTGATCAGTGGTAAGCAGGATTTTCTTTTAGTTATTACTTTACTGCAATAATCATTGTCAAATCTGACTATATGTTCACCTTTTTTAATGGGGTAGGCTGGACCATGCTGTTTTTAATATTTGTTTTTTTTCTAAGCTAGACAAACTTAATTATAATTGAATGTGGTGGTAAGTTTTCTTTCTTCGAAGGTGCTCTCAGGGACCTATGTGCCCTTTCAATTCCAAAAGATAAAGTTTCAGGTAGATTCAGTGTTTTATGTAGCCAGATTTATTTAGTTTATTATATTGTCTCCCTCATACTTTTCAGGCACGCCATAAGTTCTAAGTTTATTTCATCTCAATCTATTTTCTAAATCATCAGCTTTATCTAAGAGCCAGTTATTTTGTTTTAAAAGAAATTTAGTCTTAGACTCACATTCAGTTATTCCCACTTTATAATCATTTAAATCTTCTTCCATACTGTTCATTTGTGCACTTTGTTGTTTTATAAAAATTTCTAAATGTTCCATCTTCTTTTTGGTCTCTTCTTTGAAACTTTCCATTTTGGTATCCAGTTTGTCCATTTTAAGTAATACATCCGACATACTACTGTAGATATTAGTGACTGGAGATATTTTTTACACAGGAATCCTGAGTACCATTTCTTGAGTGGCTCATGTTGAAGTCTCCCCTCTTAACCAAGTAATTGAAATTCTGACAGAAAAATTACAGCTTTTGAAGAGCTTGAAGCTATAAATCTTTTCTCAAACTCTTAGTGAATAAAATTAGCTAACAGGTATTTTAATTTTTTGATTTATATTTACTGTCAGAGAAAATTTTTCAGTCACAGAGGTTTCACCATTTTTGGCTCAGAGTTAGCCATCTTGGCTACACCCGTTATGTCCAGTACTTCTTTACATAAAGTTTTTAAATGTTCTTTCAAAGTCTCTCTTTTCACCTGTGTTTGCAACTGTATGTAAATTTGCTTTTCTTTTTCTCCTGGTAAATGCTGTTATCTTAAAGATTCTACGGGTTACAGTCTTTTTTCATATTCTGCAAGAAAATTTTCCATTGAAAAACAGTCTTGGATATAATGTCACAAAATGTCTTTTTGTTAATAAGAATAAATGCTCTTACCTCATGTGCTTTTAGACCCAAAGGGGATATTAAGTTGTCCCACACTTTTTACCTGTTCATTTGTTTGTCTTCTTTACTTTGAATCCTTGCTATATGTACTTTTGTTTTTCATTTTCTTCTGCCTTTTTTTTTCTGCTACTCCCTTTTTGCCTTCTTTTACTTTTTCTGAATATGTTTTCTTTTCTGTCTCACCACTATTCATTCTTCATGAGTGTCTCTGGATCCTCCTTTTGTATTTTCTCTATAATGTCCCCCAGGAAATGTCTCATTCATTTTCTGGCTCACTATGCATCACCATTTCTTTAAATAAATAATCCCGCAACCCTCCTGACTGTAGGGTTTTAAGTACACATCCATCATTTGCCGTCTCATCTCCATCAAACAGATTTCTTTGAAACTTGTCCTCAAAATCCTGCTCACATTCTTCGATCTCAGTATTAGCTTTCTTCTCCAGTTCTCTCACCACTCCATTATCTCCTTCTCTCTCTGTCTGCCTTCCTGTTTCTCCATGCCACCTCGGCACCCGGAATGAAATCAGGAAGTTCTCATGCAATATGGATCCCACTTGCAACAATAACAAGTAGGGGAAGTTCCCCAATACTATGGTCAAATTTCCTCTAGTAGTATAAATACCACTTTGAGTCTCCCCTGAAAAGAGGCTACCATTCTAGTGGAACTAACTTGGTCAGCAAAGGATGAATGAACGGCTAGATGGATAAATAGATAGATAAATAAAAGTGCATAAGGAATGGAAGAGAGTGAGAAAAAACTAGTGAGGTGCCCTTCATTTAGGCCATGAAATAAAGTTGAAGAAAAACCAGCTTGCAATTTTTGGTAAGAAGTGTGATGGAAAATTTATTTTCTTTCTTTCTTTCTTGTAACAGTGACTCCTGTATAAGGAATATCAGACCTTTAATCGTTTATGCATCATATTTAATGTGTCATATAGATATAGGTTTTGCTGAAACCATCCCTTTTTTCCCTTTAATGTTTCGATTCCTGCCAGCTTTAAACGGACTATTTATTGACTAGTTTTCTTTAAAAGCAGTTTGGTCCAGGTTACAGCTGTGCACAGGTAGATTGCATTGATATACCAGCAAAACTGCTCATTAAGTAGGCAAATATAACTGTGTCCCCTTTGCCTAATATAAGGAAGAGTAAAAGGTGTCTAAGCTGGACAGGTAGCTCTACTGTTTTTCAGAATACAGAATATGTCGTAGTTCTGTCCCAGTGGCTTAAATAGCTGTCTTAAATAGCTATGTGTATTGCTTTTGGTCGGTAGGCTCTGTCATAGGATTATAGGAGGTTATTAGGCTATTGGCCCCGGGGCCCTTATAAGCCTAGCCAAGAATTTAGCCCATGTTTAGACAAATCAGCACCCGATGCCCCTTTCCATCAGGGACATGGGTGGAATCCAGGGGTATATTTTCTGTTTCCTATCCAGTTATCCAGGTTGCGCTTATAAAAAAGGGTAAAGAGGTACTCTGCTTGATGTGGAGAGGGAGTCTAGTCCATAGATGGGGGAGTCTCTGGGACACAAATCTGCCCCACCAACAAGTCTTGCTGATGTCACAGACCAGGTTGAGGCCACGCATGCAGGTTACTCGAGTGGTACTTGATTTGCGGATATGCAGCAGTCCAATCAAGGTGGGGTCCGTGAATGCCTTGTATGCCAGACAGAGGTCACCTCTAAGGAGTCTGTATGAAACCGACTAGAGGAATAGGGCTTTTAGCCTATTTGTGTATGATAGATGTTTAAGGCCCTGGATTCTCCTGGTGAGGAACCTCTGTGGTCTCTCCAGCTGCTGCATGTGCTTTGCGAGGTACATGCCTGAAGGAGTGCTGTACTCTATAATGGGCCCTATAAGGGAAGAATACAGGGATGTTATGACCTCCTTGTCCCTGGATGAGATACCCTTACTTATGAGGTTGTCCATGTAGAAGGCTTTCCGTACAATGGAAGCAACATGGTGGTCAAAAGTCAGGTTGCGATCAACTTGGGTGCCCAAATCCCTCACGATTGATTGACTGCTTAGGACGTTGTTATTAATGTGATAATCTGTCAGGAGTCTCTTGGCTGTATCTGTGTTTGTACTTCGTGCTTTCTTCTGTCTTATTTTCTCTTTGTGAGTAGGTTGCTTTCTGTAAGGATGCAGAAGATTTGAACTTTATATTTTAAGTAAGAATTGTCAAGACGCAGTGCCGGGGTAATTTTCCCTCAGAGGATTCCAACCGAAGTCCATTTTGAATAATAAAATATACTTTTCTCTTTGCAACTCACAGACTACCCATCTACTAGTTTTCTTTCCAAACAATCTTAGTCCACACTGCAGATGTGTACAGGTAGTTATATTACTCTGAATTCTTGTTTTTATGGTAGATCACACTGTGTCTTATTAATCTGGAAATACCAACAGATTAACTGTTATTGCATTAAAATATCAACACTATTGGATTCTTGATGTCTGTGTAAGTCTCTGTCTTCTGAAAACCTGCAGGATGAATGCATCCATCTGTTCTCTAACGCATCACAGAGCCAAGGAATACAGATGCCTACAATACATAAAAATGACAACTGTGCAAGATTATTTTGTGAACACACTCTGTAAGACATTCTCCTGTGCCCAAAATGAATATAACTCAGTGATGACACTGCAATGCCGTCAGCCACTGGACTCTGGTGAGTTACTGATGCACAGCCTGTGGTGATGATGTGATGTGAACAGTTTGTGTTGCTGGCGTGATGCTTTTGGCTGTGTTGGATGCAGTGACTTCTCTAGTAACCTTCAGATGTGATTCTTTGTTAACAAGATCTTTGACAGGAAAAGTGAAATCAATTTCCTTATCCCAGGAGGTTTATAAGATCATGCCCATTAGCATCACAGTTTCTAAAGCTTTCTGAAAATCACTAAAATGTTGACATTTTTTTAAAGATATGCAATAGAACCAGAGACTTTGGTGATGTCTGAGAGCAAATTTGTTGGGATTAATCTCACACTATGTAATTGAAACTTTGTTAATCAAAGATAAAATGTCTAAGCCTGCAATACATTGCACAGTTAAAGTGGTTTCACTGCAAAGATCACACAACACACTAAATAACTATTTATGATGGCAAATGCCCCCTGAAAGGGCAAGACATGTTCGCCTAATCTCTATACAGGCCAACAATAAGGGCACACAAACTTGGAGAAAAGGGAAAGGTAGAAAACCAAAATAAATTTCACCTTCTCCCTCATGTGCAAATCCTGCAAACCAAAATGAAAGCATGCAGTCTGTGACATAGTAAGTTCTAATGCAGTGCAGTGCTCACAGGCTTTCTTCATCGATGTTCCAGAATTCACTGTACCACTCTGTGACAAACTGCAGGCTGTCTAAAAAAAGCACTTTTACTGAGCCACATGCAGAAGAAAGCATCTACTGCTTAACCATAACTTTAAAGAATTTGACCCTCTGTTATTAATGGTAATATGGTCAGATTTGCACAGAAAAGTGTTAGAATTGCCAAAACCTTGGTTACAACATGTAGCTAGAGTGTGCGTCTCTATGACTGAAGACAATCACAGTGGCTTTAGCTTTGTGACTTAGATGGATAAATCTTTGGCTATTAAAGTTAATTCCTGCATCTTGGTGATTGCTTGTTAACAACCCCCCTCCCCCCAGTAAATAGCATAATGATTTCTTCCAAGGGTTTACCATTTTACCAGACTTACATGGAGGCAGGTGCATTATTTGGACCAAACATGTTCTTGGAAGTGCCTGACTGAAAACATCTCTCATATCTTGACGCTCTTCAGTGTAGAAAAAGCATGCTGGCAGCTGAGTGGTAAGCCACAAGAACTAATCTTGAAAGTTACAGATCAAATCCTGAAGGCACTGCTTACTTGTAAAATATGTAATACGTTTAGACTTTGCATCTGATGACGGCGGTTGACTAAATGTGAGTGGCAAGACTGGTCGAAAATGTTTTTAGATATTCTATGTGACAACCACCAAAGTAAACAGGACACCTGCTTAACATATTCACAGGACAGCAGGACAGCAACAGGAATTCCAGAAGCTTGTATGAGAAGCATTCTGATCTTCCAAACATACCTGTCAGCTGTACCCGATTTTGCAGAATGTCCATGGTTTTGCCCTGTCCCTTGTTAAATTTTTGACTTTCAGGAAAATCACAGAGGACAACAGACAATCAGTAATTACAGCCATTACAGTTTCAGACATGAATGTTATGCAAAAGTTATTGTCTTGACATTTTTTAAGTGAATTGGTGTAATATTAAAAAACAATGTCTCCAGTTGTGGATCTTTGACCTCCCATAAGATTTGGAGCTGAACAAAATCCTTGAGCACAGAGATAGGTCCCAAGCATCACAGACAACTCTGCAACTTGCTGAGCCACTAACTGTGCAGAAAGAATCAGAGACAGGAAAAGAAGGCACTGGTGCAAAAGTACTAGTTGTCAGAACCCTTTAATGCCATGATTTTTTTGATGGTATTAGGTTAAGTTGTTTTAAAGGAGCATTTAAAAGGAAGGGATAACCTACAATAAACAACTTCCCCAGTGACAACTGTCTGCTACATTTGTATTTAAATAGTTGCCAGTCACTTTGTCTTTATTATTTGTTACAGCTTATAGGCTGATTTAGCCACTGGCTAGTTGAGAAACCTATCTCATGCGTACTATTTCGCTACACCCCTTAGTACAGCGTTTCATCCTTCTAAAATTAACCTATGAGTAGCAAAATTAACAGTAATTGATAAACCAATATTAATAATCAAAATAGTCCTCCTCACATGGGGTAATTGGCTAGACTTAAATGGTCCATAAGGGCATTTAGTCTAGTGCTAATCTTTGAACCTATGAAAAGAAACTAATGTGAAAAATTATGATTGTTACTGACACACACACACACATATATATGGGTCTACTTCATTTGCCCTAACTTCCAATTGACTGACACTCATTTGACTGACCCCATTCGACTGAAATTTCATTTGACTGACAGTTCATTGAACTGACACTTCATTTGACTGACAAGTATTACTGGCAGTCTCCAGAGCACTGTAAGGCAAGTAAATGGAATATGTTCCCTTCCCCACTGTAGTTCGACCCTGAAGTTAGAATATATAGTTAGGGGGTGGGGGTTGGGGGGGTGAAGCCCCCCATTTAATTTCATATTATATTGTTTGGTTTTGCTTTAATATTGCTTAGTAAAACAAAAGTAAGTGGGGGGCTTCGGCCCCCTCCCCCCAACTGTATATTCTAACTCCAGGGTCGCACTACAGTAGGGAAGGGGACATATTCCATTTACTTGCCTTACAGTGCTCTGGAGACTGCCAATAATACTTGTTAGTCAAATGAAGTGTCAGTCAAATGAAATTTCAGTCATTTGGTCTCAGTCAAATGTGGGTCAGTCAATTAGAAGTTAGGCCAAATGAAGTAGACCCATATATATATATATATATATATATATATATATATATATATATATATATGATTCCATTTTCAATGTGCTGCATGGCAACAATGTTTCAGTAAAGATAATTTAAACAGAAAGTAATTTTGCCTAGGAAATAGGGTCAAAACCATTGTAATATTTTCTTGTTTATATTGCTTCAACACCATTTTATACACTGTAGCTCATAACCCTTAAAGCTGCCAAGTATGCAGCATGGTACCATTCAGGTGTCAGGTGCAATGCATGTGTGCTGCATAGTAGGGCAGCATACTGATAGTTGCAAAGTGCAAAGTCTAACCAGCTAATGCAAACGTTCTGCTGAAATTCAAGGACCTGGGATATCTTGTGCTGTTATATGAACAGTGACGGCAACAGTAGAAAGTAAACAAAGTGTTCATTGTAGCTGTCAGGCTCATCTGTACTACAATAAAAAGCACACAGTTGGAAGAAAAGATTAAACTGGGCAAGAGGACAGAGGCACAAGTATACTCCAGAATCTTAACAGAATATCGGTATTCATAGATTCCTATTCTCAAAAGTACTGCAACACTACTTTTGGTCCGTCTGGTAGTTTCTGATGCAGAAATCCAAATCCGTGAATAATGTGCAGGGGTATAAAACGGTTAACAAAATATGCAACTTGCATATAATCTGTGGGTTGGGTTGCATGGAGTCTCTAAACAGCTAAAATGTTACTGGCACACTGCTGTTGTAGTATCGATCGTTTTATGTTTGACTGTAAACAACTACTATATACTGACATGGAATGTACATCCGTGGTGTTACACAAAATACTATTAACAGCAAACAAAATGAATGCATGGTAAAAAATAAAAACAAACAAAAAAATACTCCTCGGACAGTGAAATTAGCAGCAAAACCAAGTTGACGAGAAACAGATTTAATAAAAGTTCAGTCTCTCTAGCGCTTCGGCCACAGCCTTCTAGGAGTACAAAAACACTAAAAAAAGACATACCTTTTATACAAAACTTAAATACATCAATTAAATAATTAATTCACAATTAATTACAAGAATACTTTCCAATTGCATTATTTGTTCATGCCCCTAGGGGTAAAGTATCATACTTTAAAATAAAAACTGTTTCTTTATAATGCAATTTATCCTTTAAAACAGTTTCATCACATTCAACAATTTGTTCCAGGACACATGCTTTTAAATCACATAATTTCCCTCCATGAACTATATTAAAATGAAGGGCTACAGGACTTTCCACATTATTTATTTTAACATCTCTAATGTGTTCCTGCAGCCTTACCCTAAAATTTCTTTTAGTTTCACCTATATAAAATATGTTACAACTACAAGAAATAGAGTAAATCGCCCCTTTTGTACTACAAGTAAAATAACCAACTGGAGAAAATTTCACTCCATTAATTCTTTCAAAAGAACTCAATATATGTCCACATACGGAACAGCCACCACAAGGGATAGTTCCATAAGTACTTCTCCTTCTCTGAATAGTCTCGCTAGGGGACTCAAAATTGTTATGCACAATCATATCCTTAATATTTCTACCTTTTTTATACAATATCAGAAGGTATCTATATAAATTTTTTACACTATTATTCCCTTTAAGAAGAAAATCCCAATAATATCTAATTACTTGGTAGTTGGAACCTACTTCCCAGTGAACTCACATCACTATCTTCAACTACACTCTTCAAAAAGAAACTAAAACAATACCTTAAAAACCTTTGGCTATGTCCCTGTTCAAACCCTGACTAAGACTATCTCTGTCTATTTACATCACAATCAGTCTTCCCAAGTTTCTTACTCACTTTATTGCCACTTTAAGGCCTCTACCATCTAGATGCTTGCTCATATACACCTAAGATGTAATTTACCTCTTTTCTGTCTCCTGAGTTTCTCCCCCTCCACTTACTCTTCCAATCCTGTTTTCAACTACCTGATCTCCCATATTCTGCAGAAGACTTTCTTCCCACAGCATTCACAAAAAAAAAATAAATAAGTATTACCTTATCTTATTTTTGTGCTATTCTTCTGTTTCATCAATGTTTGCTAAATTACCTTAATCACCTGTTTTTGTCTAGCAACCTATCTGCATCTGAAGTTTAATGTTTTGTAACTTATTACTTAATACTTTGTGTATCTAGTCTGTTTTTAATGTGGAGCTTTTCTCCCCGGGCCTCTACTGAAAATGGACATATATCCAGCTAGACTAGCCCGGTCAAAAAATGTAAAATAAAATAAATAAATAAAATAAAATTACATCTACCACCTTTTCACTAAAAATATTATAACTAGTTACAAAATAAACCTTTCTATTCCCACATGTCACTATCTCATTCCCCCTCAGATGATTTACATTTTCATATCAATATTCATGATTCTGCTGAAATAGCAATTTTTTCAAAGATTGCAGTATTAAATTTTTACTATACCCCCTTTGTTTAAAAACCAGACAAGTTTGTATTAATTCCTGTCTTAAAACATCCGGGTCACGACATAATCTGCTGACCCATAGTAACTCATTAAAGGGTAAAGCACAAAGCGTGTGCTTAGGATGGCAACTTTTGCTATTAAGAAAGTGAGCAGCATCATTAAACTTTCAATGAATTTTAGTAGTAATATTTCCAGAACTAACATCTAACTCAAGATCTAAAAAAATAACTTTCTTTCCTACTTGTAACCCACCAAAAGTCAAACCAAAATGGTTATTATTCAGTTCCCTGACAAAAGACTCTGCAAAATTTTCACCTGTTTTACACAAAAAAATTAAATCATCAATAAAACGAGCATAAAAAACTACATTACGAACAAAAAAATCTATGTGGTACATAAATTCATCTTCAAATAAACCCATTACTAGGCAAGAATACATGGGTGCAAATAATGCACCCATTGCAGTGCCTTGTAGCTGATGGTAAATACATTTGTTAAACTCAAAAAAATTGTTAGTTAAACAAAAATGCAATAACTCAATAGCATAATGACTCTTTGGATTATCCCCCCAAAATATTGTACAGCTTCAATGCCAATATTATGTGAAATACTAGTGTAGAGGCTCTTGACATCAATTACTACCCAATAAAAGTCTTTACCACATTTGACTGATTTTACTTTATCAGTAAAGTCAAAATAATCTTTAATATATGGTTCTAATTTCATTACATACTCAACAAAGTAAGAATGCAACAATTTACCTATGCCATGTAGAAAGTATTTATCTATACCAAGCGATTGCAGCCCCCCAAACATCTCCAACGCCCAAGTGAGAACTGCTCTCTCCAAAGCAAAAAACACAGCATCCATGGGACCTGATGGTGTCCCCGGCTGTGTGCTCCACGAACTCAACGAGGAATTAAACCCACAGCTAGGACAGCTGTTTAATCATAGTCTTACCTCTGGATACGTACCCAGGGAGTGGCGCACTGCAACTGTGGTCCCACTTCACAAAGGCGGTGCCTCCACCGACCCTGGAAATTACCGGCCCATTAGCTTGACAAGCCTTATCTGCAAAGCCATGGAGAGGATCATAATGGACCTCATAAATAAAGACATAGGAATTTGCAGACTTTGGATCCATCCCAGTTTGGCTTTGTCAAAGGCAGATCATGCCTTCTAAACTTGGTTGACTTTTTGAAACAGTCACCAAAGCCATTGATGAGGAAAGGCAGTCCATACAGCCTACCTCGATCTGGCGAAGGCCTTTGATACAATACCCCACTCGGGTATCATTGAAAAACTCATCAGCTTAAATGTTAACCCATACATCACAAGATGGGTTGCAAACTGGCTGAGTGACAGAACCCACAGGGTCAGAGTTGCTGGCGCCATGTCAGACTCAAAGCCTGTCACAAGTGGTGTACCACAGGGCTCAGTCCTGGGCCCACTCTTGTTTGGCATCTACTTTTCCAAGTACAAGCAAACACAGGAGGGTTATGGCTGACAAAGTTTGCAGATGACTGCAAACTGGGCGCCATAGTAGAAAACACATCTGACACAGATATCCTTCAGAAGGGTCTCACAGAAACGGATAACTGGTGCCAGAGCCATGGCCTAAAGTTAAATGCCAAAAATGCATAGTCATACCCTTCGGGAAAAACAAGGTTACCCCTAGCTACCAAATAGGTGGCAATCCACTGAGTACAGAAGAAGTTATCAGGGACCTGGGGACCCAGGTTGATAGTAGTCTGTCATTCGACACCCATGTAGCTAAAGTAGTTAGGAAGACCTTCTACATTGCCCACCTTATCATGAAGGGATTCTCATCTAGATCAAGGGAGGTCATAGTCTCCCTATACTCATCACTCATCAGACCAATGATTGAGTACAATGCCCCATTCGGAATGTATCTGACCCGACACTTGCAGCAGCTGGAGAGGCCACAAAAGTTCCTCACCAAAAGGATAAAGGGTCTCAAACATCTGTCCTATGCTGCCAGACTGAAAGAACTCCAGCTCTATTCAGTCGCTTACCGCTTGCTCAGAGGTGACCTTTGCCTAACATACAAGGCCATGTCAAACCCAGATTTGATGAATATGCTTCACCTAAAAAATCTAGATCCGTCAGAGCCACAAGGGCGGGAGACTTAAACCTCGACACGGCTATTAATAGGACGTGCTGGAGGGATAGATTCATCACCCAAAGACTCCCTATGCTGTGGAATAAAATCCCGGTATATGTGAGGCAGAGCACCTCGCTGGCCTTGTTCAAGAGAAATCTTGACCAATGGATGGGAGATCGCAGATATACCCCAGGGATTACCTCAGTGTCACTGCTCAACAGAGGCACAGCAAAATAATGGGTATAGTTCCCCATACTAAAGGGGTGGCATAAGCCACAAAACTATGGGCTAGGCTTGTAAATGCCCTCGGGCAGATAGCCTAGTATGAACCTATGAACCTATGAACCTATGCTGCTACTATAGGGCAACCAGGGACAGCTCCATGCTCTTTGGAATCTCGGGTAGACAATAAAATTTAGCTATGGAGCTGCCCTCCACCCTAAATTTAACTTCCATATCATGTTTAGTCAAATAACCTAATCTAAGGCCTTTTAACAAAAGCTCCTTGAAATTTTCCATAGCCTTGTAGTATACCAGTTTTTTTGCCATTTTATAATCCTTTTCATCCAAGTGATCCATACACATACTTAAATAGTGCAAATAATGAAGCACAGCTATTTCTATTTTCTGACCCTTGTCAGACGGTTTTATTTCAAGAGGATGAAGAAATTTCATCTGTTTCATCAGATGATGAAAATGAAATGTATTTCTCTTTTAACTCTTCTGCTGATTCTTTGAATGATTTAAATGCATATTGTTTATTTGATACATCACATGTACATTATAAAAGTAAATTTGTTCCTGCATTTGAAAATCAGAATATACAACAATTTTCAGTGATGGTAAAATATGCCTGGGAAAGGAATTTAAAGGAATTTCTTTCCAATAGAAATAATATTTGTTATAACCTTAGTAGAAATGAATGGAAGTCTTTGTTGGAATTAAGCTCACAACATGATATGGTTAAAAAAACGGCCGACAAGGGTCAGAAAATAGTTGTGCGTCATTATTCGCACTATTTAAGTATGTGTATGGATCACTTGTCGGATGAAAAGGTTTATAAAATGGTAAAAAAATCTGTATACTATAAGGCTATGGAAAATTTCAAGGAACTTTTGTTAAAAGGCCTTAGATTAGGTTATTTGACTAAACATGATGTGGAAGTTAAATTTAGGGTGGAGGGCAGCTCCATAGCTAAATTGTATTTTCTACCCAAGATTCATAAGAGCATGGAGCTCCCCCCCGGTTGCCCTATAGTAGCAGCAGTAAATACTTTCTACATGGTATAGGTAAATTGTTGCATTCTTACTTTGTTGGGTATGTAATGAAATTAGAATCCTATATTAAAGATTCTTTTGACTTTATTGATAAAGTAAAATCAGTCAAATGTGGTAAAGACTTTTATTGGGTAGTAATTGATGTCAAGAGCCTCTACACTAGTATTTCACATAATATTGGCATTGAAGCTGTACAATTTTTCTTGGGGGGGATAATCCTAAGAGTCATTATGCTATTGAGTTATTGCATTTTTGTTTAACTAACAATTTTTTTGAGTTTAACAAATGTATTTACCATCAGCTACAAGGTACTGCAATGGGTGCATCATTTGCACCCGTGTATGCTTGCCTAGTAATGGGTTTATTTGAAGTTGAATTTCTGTACCATATAGATTTTTTTGTTCATAATGTAGTTTTATATGCTCGTTTTATTGATGATTTAATTTTTTGTGTAAAACAGGTGAAAATTTTGTAGAGTCTTTTGTCAGGGAACTGAATAATCGTTTTGGTTTGACTTTTGATGGGTTACAAGTAGGAAAGAAAGTTATATTTTTAGATCTTGAGTTAGATGTTAGTTCTGGAAATATTACTACTAAAATTCATAGAAAGTTTAATGATGCTGCTCACTTTCTTGGTAGCAAAAATTGCCATCCTGGGCACATGCTTTGTGCTTTACCCTTTAATGAGTTGCTACAGGTCAGCAGATTAAGTAGTGACCCGGATGTTTTAAGGCAGGAATTAATACAAACTTGTCTAGTTTTTAAACAAAGGGAGTATAATAAAAATTTCATACTGCAATCTTTGAAAAAATTGCTATTTCAGCAGAATCATGAATATGGATATGAAAATGTAAATCATCTGAGTGGGAATGAGATAGTGACACGTGGGAATAGAAGGGTTTATTTTGTAACTAGTTATAATATTTTTAGTGAAAAGGTAGTAGATGTAATTAGATATTATTGGGATTTTCTTCTTAAAGGGAATAATAGTGTAGAAAATTTATATAGATACCCTCTGATATCGTTTAAAAAAGGCAGAAATATTAAGGATATGATTGTGCATAACAATATTGAGTCCCATAGCGAGATTATTCAGAGAAGGAGAAGAACTTATGGAACTGTCTCTTGTGGTGGCTATGCTGTATGTGGACATATATTGAGTTATTTTGAAAGAATTAATGGAGTGAAATTTTCTCCAGTTGGTTATTTTACTTGTAGTACAAAAGGGGTGATTTACTCTATTTCTTGTAGTTGTAACCTATTTTATATAGGTTAAACTAAAAGAACTTTGAGGGTAAGGCTGCAGGAACACATTAGAGATGTTAAAAGAAATAATGTGGAAAGTCCTGTAGCCCTTCATTTTAATACAGTTCATGGAGGGAAATTATGCGATTTAAAAGCATGTGTCCTGGAACAAATTGTTGAATGTGATGAAACTATTTTAAAGGATAAATTGCATTATAAAGAAACAGTTTTTATTTTAAAGTATGGTACTTTCGCCCCTAGGGGCATGAACAAAGAATGTGATTGGAAAGTATTCTTGTAATTAATTGTGAGTTAATTATTTAATTGATGTATTTAAGTTTTGTATAAAAGGTGTGTCTTTTTTAGTGTTTTTGTACTCCTAGAAGGCTGTGGCCAAAGTGCTAGAGATTGAATGTTTATTAAATCTGTTTCTCATCAACTTGGTTTTGCTGCTAATTTCACTGTCAGAGTGTTTTTTTTTTTAAATTAATGCATGAGTCTGAACTGAACATCTCTCTCTTTAACATCAAACAACTCTCACTTTAACATCACAGCAAAAGGCAACATCACTATATACCCAACTGAACACACCAAATTGCTAGGAGTGGAAATAGACAGTAAACTAAAATTTGACATTCACATATCCATGACCATAAAAAAGTCCACAAAAAACTAGGAGTGTTATACAGAAATAAGCAACTTCTCACCAAAGCAGCATAGATTTCAGTAGCAAATTCCCACCTTAACTCCACCCTACTTTATGCCTCTCCAATATATACCAACCTAAGGCAATGCGATCTAAACAAGCTAGAGACCTGCTACAACAAAATCGCCAAATTCACCACAGGGGCATCCTACCGTAGTCACCACTGTCTCTCACTTGCTGAACTGGGCTGGCTTGAACTCTCACCTCCTTCAATGGTATCAACTCTCACTCGCCCACAAACTAGTAAACCATCCACTAAATGTCCCATCCTTCCAGAATCTACTGCAACCCTGTCGCACCACCACACCACTGAGATCCAGCAACAAAAATCACTTGCAGATCACTAAAGCCAATAACATCTGCTGGTGAAGCACTATTCTCTTGCACCATAGCCAAATTCTGGAACTCCCTCCCACCCACAATTACCTCTGTACCATCAAGCACCCACTTCAAAATGCTACTAAAAGCGCACCTAAAAAGATGCTGGCTATGCCCTTGCAACTCCCACTCTAATATCACCCACCCCACTAACTACCTTGATTATAGCAAGCTCAGATGCTCATAAGCCTAGTACTTATTATACAGCAGGAACTTCTTATTGTAACATTTGTTAATGTCTGTTATGTACTTCGCAGATAAAGATTCTAGTTGTCTACTGATGTACTATGTTCTTCATCTGTAAATATGTTTGTAATTAATTGCTATGTTAATCAAATTGTTAATCGCTGTGTAATCCAATGTAACTACTGTCTGTTTATTTTAACTGTGGAGCTTTTCTCCCTGGGCCTCTGCTGAATATGGACCTACGTCCAGTCGGACACTCCCAGTCAACAAATGTAAATAAATAAATAAATAATAAATAAATAAATATACTGAACATCTTGCTAAGGTCCACTTGCAAATGCTTTGTGTGGACACTTCCTGAGCAATACTTAAGTTTAGCATGTTGTCTGTTGAATGTATCCCTGTTTGAAGGCAAAACCCGCTAAACAAAGATGATTGTTTCCAGGAAGGAAGTGTAAGCTTTGGTCTGATTAAACTGATTTGCTCCAAATCATACAGAGAACAAATCAAACCCTGATCTACATCGAATAAATCACTATTTAAGCCATCTGCAACATATACTGTCACTATTACATATATGCTGTGTAGGTCAATTGAGTGCAGCTTACAGACCAATAAAAAAAAAAAGTGAAAAAAAATTTTGCGATCGCATGGTGATGACAGCTAGCTGTGCAGGCATCTAAGAGGTGTGGAGGAACAATCTGAGGAGATGGAGAAACCCACACCTGCTGCAAGGGGGCCGTCTTTAGCAGGGAAATAATCGGGGGCTACCCGCAGCCGCTGGTTTCGCGGGTGCCTAATGCTGGCTATGAAACTACCTGAAGGTGTCTTGAGCTGCAGTCCAGTGTTAACCTAACCTGGACAAGGATACATGGCAAATAATCAAAAAAGAAATTAGTGAAGTTACTAATATGTCAGCCACAGCAGTCTTACAACTTGTTTGGCAAAGAACACAACGCCATAGGGATTCACAGTTTGATAAGACCATTTGTGTAATGAAACTTGATTGGGGGGTGGGGCAGAGTTGTAATAATGAACATGGTGCAGCTTATAGAAAAGATGCAGATACTTTTCCCATACATTAACTTTATAGGTTTACGAAGCTTACAGACCTGTATAAAACTTACAGAAAAATTGATGAGGTTTGTTGGATGTGTTAGCTAATTAATAGGTAACAGTGGTTGTGTATATTTTTTTTACAAATAGAATAAATAGAAATTCCAAAGTTGTCAGTAGTGTTTGGTATTCCATACATAAAGATATGCATGGCTAGGCCTCTTATGGTCCCTGTGTTAGCTTGCCTAGTATTCCTACGTTCAGTGCTTGTAACTGTCATTGTTTTATACATCAGTGCCATTTTTTTATCTTGTGGACTGGGACAGTTGACAAGTTGCATGATTTTATGAGCTTTTTAAACAGTGGTACTAATATTTTAAAATTGAAATATAAAAGTAGTCAGATAATTCAGTTTTTGGATCTCAGACTTACTTTGGACAAGACAAATGACAGTCTTTCATTTCCAATGTACTCGCAAAGAATTGTACAAACTCTTATTTACATGAAAATAGTTGTCTCTAAATATGTGAAAAGTAATGTCATTGGGTCAAGCTGGTCAAACCATGCAGATTTCCACATTGGTGTGAGTTGATGCAGAATTCACAAAAAGAATGGGGTATTTTAAGGGACTTTCTGAACAACAGAGGTTAGAAAAAATGTATTGATCCAAATTTGGAAGAAGTGAAGTGTAACTGAATAGAGGTTTCTACCCCTATTGTATTAGGTAGCAGTAATGAATATCACACAGTAGGAAGCATGCCTTTCAGCTGTCCAGATTTTTGCCTTATAGTTTTGGTTCATTCTTCATATAAATTTGTGTTTTTCCTGGAAATCACTGAGACATGAAGTCACTAAATAATGACAGACATTTGACTTTTGCACTTAATACCCTTCACAAAATGCATGCTGATACAAAACCTGTTGTTCTAGCAACTTTTTTAAGTGTACAAGAGCAATATTTAAAATCAGTCCCTATTTTTAGACCTTTGTCCCCCCATGATTTTTGTCTTTTTCTAAATTTCTTAAGCTAAGAAGATGAGATGTATGGTAGGAAGATATGTTAGCAGCAGTGATTGGTGTTCATCATTTGTGATTAATTATAGCCTTGTTGCCAGGTTAGTCAAATCTGTTATCATGGATAACTGGAAGATTTTGCACACAAACTTATTTAGGTCTGTGAAGGATACACCCTTGTTTGCAAAGAAGAGCATCTTATGTTTTCAGATATTTCAAAAATAATTTTTAAATTATGTCATTCATGTATCCCACAAAATCAAAAGGGCTCTTACAATTGTGGCATGTGTCATTATTGCAGACTCATTAAAAATGGCCTTACATCATATAGGAGTAACAAGTACACTATCATTTTAAATCGAGTTGCTGGCTACTGAGACTTGTTTGCATATATCAACTGGACACAAGCTGATTTAAGTATATTTTTCCCGCACTTATTTAAGATTTGAGTGAGTAAATATTGTGTGTCTTGGATTCAGTAAATATTGTGTCTCTGAATCTCTGCAGTTAGCCATCTGAGCTCACTGAAAGTTGTTAGACTGCTTTGAAATTCCTTTGTTAGTGTTAGTTAGCTTGGGGGTTTCTGCTAGCATTAAAATCTGTGTTGATTACATTTCTAGTAATCATTTTAAATCGAGTTGCTGGCTACTGAGACTTGTCTGCATATATCAAATGGACACAAGCTGATTTAAGTATATTTTTCCGCAATTATTTAAGATTTGAATGAGTAAATATTGTGTGTCTTGGATTAAGTAAATATTGTGTCTCTGAATCTCTGCAGTTAGTTCCCCACCCCCCTCCCTGTTTCTTGTTGTGGTGTTAATCTTGGTGGCTTTGGAATTGCCCGCCCCTGCTGTAAATCTCTTTTTGCACACTCCTCCGGGACCCATCTCATTTGCTCACTCAACTGAGTACAGTGAGATCATATTTTGATTTTGGATACTCCTACCAGTCCCATCTCCTCTGCGGTGTGCAGAGAGAGCACTTGGGAAGGGCATTGCCCTATAGTATCTTAATCTGCTCTGTTTCCTCTGTCTCAAAAAAAAAAATTTGCACTTCATCTGCCTTACTGTATGTGTGTTTCTTCCTACTTTATTACCTTATTTTGCTTTTTCCTCTTCTTAAAAGTACTCAATTGAATTTATTCTGCTGCCTTTATTACTGCTTGTTAGTAGCCTAATTAAATTGTAACTGTTATTCTAAGGCCCTTGGTTTAAGCACTTGGGCTTCAAACCAGTTGTTTTACATTAAGAAGGTTTGTAGTCTGCACTGTTGTGGCAGGACAGGTAGCGTACATCCTTCTAAGTTGGGAACTGCTGATTGAAGGCTCAGTGTCTGTTATTCTAAAAGTGTATTAGTTCTGGGTTAAGAACTTGGGCTTCAGGCCAGTTATTTTTTGTGGTCTGCACTCTTGTGGGAGGAGAGGCTAGATTCTGCCCTTCTGAGCTGGGAATTTCTGGTTAAAGGCTTATTGCGCATGCTTACTTGAACTGTTTCTTTCTGAAATCGGTACGCCTTGTTTGCTGTAGCATAGACTAGATTCAGGCCAGCTGGATCTAGCTGTGTTTGTATAACTTGTGCCCTGATACAGGCCGTCTTTTTTGGAGAAGGTTTCTCTGTACCCTAGTGGCAGGACGGTGCAGTTAGAACTTGTCTGATTGAAGACTGCTGGAACAGGGCTCAGTTTTAAGCTTTTTAACTGGTTAATTGGGTAAAGTGTTGTTTTGATTGTATCTGCTCTATTTTCTGGAAAAAATATATATGTACTTGTTTCTCGCCTTTCTGAACTAGTATAGTCCAGTTTTCATGTTATTGCTGGATCCAGGGTTGTGTTACAAGTTTCTGTGTTGCCATACCTTATTTGGATAGAAGGAAGTTTCTCTGTTCACCTGTGAGAGAGGGGAGCTTTGAGCAGGCTATCTGTCCCTGGAGGAGTGGTTTCAGCCCAGAAGTTAGTAGTTTATTGGTCTTTTTGGGCTAATTTTGATTGTATCTGCTCTATTTCCTGAAAAAAAAAATCATATACTTGTTTCCCGTCTTTCTGAACTAGTATAGTCCAGTTTTCATGTTATTGCTGAATCCAGGGCTGTGTTACAAGTTACTGTGTTGCCATTACCTTGGATAGCAGGAAGTTTCTCTGTTCACCTGTGAGAGAGGGGAGCTTTGAGCAGCCTATCTGTCCCTGGAGGAGTGGTTTGAGCCCAGAAGTTAGTAGTTTATTGGCCATTTTGGGCTAATTTCTCTCTCTTTCACTTCCCTACTATAAAAACCTCATTTGCACAGTTTTTACACTTGTATTCCGCTCAGTAAGTGCCTTCCAGGTGTTCTGCAGAGTCTACAGCAGCAGAGAGACAAAAGAGTGACTCTGGAGTGATTAAGTATCACTTTTCTGATTTTCTTGCTGTCTTAACTAATTCTGCCTAAAATGCCAGTTTTTTTAGCGAATCTGTGATTTAAAAAGTTTGTTATTGTATACAACTCCGCACAGCTCCTCGTGGTGTCCTGCAGAGTGATACAGGCAACAGAAAGACCCAAGAGAGACTTTTCCAGATTTAAGTATTTTTTCTCTGTTTTTTTTTGCTCCGACTGCCTTTTCCCGCCTAAAAAGCGGATTTCTAGCTGATCTGTGCTTTAAAAAGTTTAAATTGCGTTTGCCTTCTGCTTTTTGCAGTTTTTGCACTTGTTTTATATCAATTTAAGTTGTTTTTGTATTTTATAACTGCTGTAGGCTACACACTAAAGTGCGCCAGCCTGTTTATAGCATTTACAGTGTTTTCTGTGTGTTTTTCTGCTGTTTCCTGAAAAAAAAATTCTCTTTTCTCGCCTTTGCTAAACTAGATTAGTCCAGATTTCAGGTTTTGCTGAATTCCGGACTGTGGTATAGTTTCCTGTGTTGCCCATATCCTTACTTGGATAGGAGGAAGCTTCTCTGTTCACCAGTGAGAGTGGGGAGCTTTGAGCAGCCTATCTGTCCCTGAAGGACTGGTCTCAGCCCTGAAACTAGTAGCTTATTGGCCGTTTTGGGTCAATTCCTATCTCTTTCAATCTCCCTGCTTTAAAACCCGCATTTGCACGGTTTTGCGCCAGTATACAACTCTGCACAGCTCCTCGTGGTGTCCTGCAGAGTGATATAGGCAACAGAGAGACCCAAGAGAGACTTTTCCAGATTTAAGTATTTTTTCTCTGTTTTTTTGCTCCGACTGCCTTTTCCCGCCTAAAAAGTGAATTTCTAACTGATCTGTGCTTTAAAAAATTAAAATTGCATTTGCCTTCTGCTTTTTACAGTTTTTGCACTTGTTTTATATCAATTTAAGTCATTTTTGTATTGTATAACTGTTGTAGGCTGCACACTAAAGTGCGCTAGCCTGTTTATAGCATTTACAGTGTTTTCTGTGTGTTTTTCTGCTGTTTCCTGAAAAAAAAAAAATATATATATATATTCTCTTTTCCCGCCTTTGCTGAAATAGATTAGTGCAGATTTCAAGTTTTGCTGAATTCCGGACTGTGGTATAGTTTCCTGTGTTGCCCATATCCTTACTTGGATAAGAGGAAGCTTCTCTGTTCACCAGTGAGAGTGGGGAGCTTTGAGCAGCCTATCTGTCCCTGGAGGAGTGGTCTCAGCCCTGAAACTAGTAGCTTATTGGCCATTTTGGGTCAATTCCTATCTCTCTCAGTTTCCCTGCTTTAAAACCCGCATTTGCGCAGTTTTGCACGATTTTGCAAATAGAGCATCATCAGACAGAGCCGCTTAAATGGGTTTAAACTATTCCCGGCTCCACAAAGTCTGCTCTTCACTTTTTCCCTTAGAACTGTTCCAAATCTCAAAGTAAGCACTCTATTTTCATTCTAAAGCCCTGCAGTTGCTCGTATAAGTAATCACTAATAAACTAAAGCACTACACCCTCTTATACTCCCTTAAAGTACTTGGCTCCTTATTGGTCCTTTTTGATCAGTCAAAAAGTAGTTCCTTATACTATTCTGGCATGTCCAAAAGTCAGTTTCGGGTTTACTCTCCAGTCCAGCTGGTGAATCTGGGAATCTTGAGGCAATGTTACAACTGCCTTATGTACACAGACCACCCTCTCCTCCTCCCAACAAGCTCAAATATATGTGAGAGATGCAGCTATATAGCCAAACTGGAGGCTGAGCTCTCTCAACCCAGTACTGGCGCAGTCAGTCAGGTGGAGAAGATAACCACACACACCACAAATCCAGTCTCACATAGACCTATCGCAACAGCTAACCAAACACATAAACACGCAAAAACATACTCGGAGGCTCTAAATAAAAATCTTCCCAAGCAGCAGAGACTTCCAAAGCAGACATCCAAGCAACCACTACCCCACAACAATACCCACGTATCACATAGTTCACAAAGTCAGTGTGCCACACAGTCACAGCCCTTAACGCTAAAAAACACACCTAATACACTTGTAATAGGTGACTATTGTCAGACACACTGACGTCCCACTCACCAGGCTGAACAAGGAGAAGGTCACTGTAAGCTGCCTGTCGGGTGCCAGGATCCGCCACATAACACAAGCACTCCGGTCACTCCAAAACAAGTACAAATATGACTCCGTCATTGTCCATGCTGGTGTGAATGACCCGAGACATACCTCCCTGGACTACATGAAAAGAGACATAGAGGAGCTTTCTGATCATGTAGCCCAGGCCGGTATGACCCTTACCTTGAGTAGCATCTTACCCTCACCAAGAATGATGCCACAATATAAAGACAAAATGATCAATTTTAACAATTGGCTAAAGTATTGGTGTCATTCAAAGGGGATCCAGTGTCTGTCAGCCTGGGATGACATGCTCGACAAGCCACGCTGCTTCGCTAGTGACTGCTTGCACCTGTCACCCCTGGGCTTTCGAATATTGGCTAAGGCTCTTACCACCCCCATAGTGCCTTTTTTAGGCAAGGCTCAAAAGCCAAACCCACCTCCATAGACAACACAAGGAAAAAGAAACTAAGGGTAATGCTGCTCAATGCCAGAAGTCTAAACCTCAAGATGCACGCACTCGAGGCTCTCCTCAGTATGGAGAATATCGATATCTGTGCAGTAACAGAAACCTGGTTCAAGGCTCCCGAGAGCACCCCAGGACTACCAGGTTATACCTCATACCATGCTTTTCAGCCCCAAAACTCAGACCGAACCACAAAAGGAGGGAGAGTATCCATATTTATCAAAGATACCCACACCTCCAGGTTAATGGCACTGCATGAAGCATCGGAGACCATCCATGTGCAACTAACAGTGGGCAAAACTGCCTTTCAGTTTGTAGCCTGCTACAGACCACCTTCCCAAACTCAGGAACCCCACTCAGCTTTCCTGAGAACACTGGGGAATATGAAGGTCTCTCCAAACACCATCATATTGGGTGACTTCAACTACCCAAACATAAACTGGGAGCACTAATCAAGTCCCAACACCCTCGCCCAGCGCTTCCTAGAATGTATAAACTCAAATGCTATAGAACAACTGGTCACCACTCCCACAAGAGGGGAAAACATATTGGACCTGATTGTCGCCAACATGGGGACTCTCTGTTCCATACCAGAGGTATACCCCTCATTGGTAAGATCTGACCATAAATTAATCTCACTGGACATCCATATCCCATCCCCACCCCCAGCCAAGGAAATCACGGTGAAGAACTTCTCAAAAGCAAACTTCACACTTCTCAAAACCGAGGTGGAATCCTTCAAAGCCCCTGGGCCAGTGGAAGATACGGCCCAAACCACAGAATCCTTTACAAATGCATTCTATGGACACCTACAGGAATGCATGGATCGTGCTATCCCAAATAAAACCAAGACTCACTCCTCCAAAGGCAGGAGACCTGTCTGGTGGACCCCAGCCATAAATAAGCTATACAACAGAAGGAGGAAGCTACTACATGATAGAGCAAAATCCCAAAAAGGGAAGGCATCTCTGATCAGTACTAGCAAGAAACTACGATCCCTCATAAAATTATCTAAGGCCAACTTCGAAAGAAAAATTGCACAAGACGCTAAAGATAATCACAAGGCCTTCTTTAGTTATGTCAGGAACCTGGGTGGCAACTCCCAGATATGCTCTGAGTTAGTGCAAAATGACAAAAAATACACTGAACCCACAGACATTGCCAACATCCTGGCAGACCGGTTCAGTGCAAACCCCCCCCCCCCCCAAAAGAGCAAATGTCTATCCCAACAGAGTGTAGCCTCCCTGACATCACAGATGCACAGGTGAGAGCTGCCCTCTCCAAAGCAAAAAACACAGCATCAATGGGACCGGACGGTGTCCCGGGCTGAGTCTTACATGAGCTCCAAGAAGAACTGAACCCTCACATAAAGTCACTGTTCATTCTCAGCCTTACTACAGGATATGTACCCAAGGAATGGCGTACAGCAACAGTGGTCCCACTCCACAAAGGTGGTGCCACAACAGACCCCGGAAGCTATCGCCCTATAAGCCTGACTAGCCTGGTCTGCAAAGCTATGGAGCGTATCATCATGGAACTCCTAAACAAAGACATTGGGAACCTACAAACACTGGATCCTACCCAATTCAGCTTTAAGGGCAGATCTTGCCTCTTGAACCTGGTCGACTTCTTTGAAATAGTCACCAAGGCCATAGATGAAGGGAAGGTAGTCCACACAGCCTACCTGGACCTCGCAAAAGCCTTCAACACAATACCCCACTTAGGCATCATAAATAAGCTCACCAGCTTAAATATCAACCCCTATGTCACAAGATGGGTTGCAAACTGGCTCAGGGATGGAACCCACATGGTCAGAATTGCAGGTGCCATGTCAGACTCTAAACCAGTTACAAGTGGTGTCCCACAAGGCTCAGTCCTGGGACCTCTCTTGTTCTGTATATATTTCTCTGAGGTACAGGCTAACATGGGAGGACTATGGCTGACCAAGTTCGCAGATGACTGCAAACTGGGTGCCATAATCGACTCGCCGACTGACACAAGCATCCTCCAAAAGGGTCTCACAGAGACGGATAACTGGTGCCAGAGCCATGGCTTAAAGCTAAATGCCAAAAAGTGCATAGTCATCCCCTTTGGGAAAAACTAAGTGCCCAGAAATTACTACATAGGTGGTAATCCATGAAGTACGGTAGAAGTAATTAGGGATTTGGGGACCCAAGTAGATAGCAATCTCTCCTTTGACAATCACGTTGCCAAAGTGGTTAGAAAGACCTTCTATATAGCCCACCTTATCACGAAAGGGTTCACATCTAGCTCAAGAGAGGTCATTGTGCCCCTCTACTCATCACTCATCAGGCCCATAATTGAATACAATGCCCCATTTAGGATGTACCTTACCCGACACCTGCAGCAATTGGAAAGACCCCAAAAGTACCTCACCAAGAGGATCAAGGGACTCAAACAGATGCCCTACGCAGTTAGGCTAAAGAAACTCCAGCTCTACTCAGTTGCTTACCGCCTACTCAGAGGCGATCTGTGCCTGACGTATAAAGCCATGTCCAAACCAGAATTAATGGACATGCTCCACCTCAGGAAATCCAAATCCCTTAGAGCTACACGCTCCAGGGAATTAAACCTCAGCACAGAAATAAATAGGACATGCTGGAGGGACAGATTCATATCCCAGAGGCTCCCCTCACTCTGGAACAAAATCCCAATCCATGTTAGGCAGAGCCCCTCAATGACCCTCTTCAAGAGAAATCTTGACGAGTGGATGGGAGATCATAGGTTTACCCCTGGGATCTATTCTGTGTCCCTACTAGACAGAGGCACAGTAAACTAACCTTAAAAGGGTTATCTTCTGTGACCTACTATACAGAGGCACAGTCACCTAATCTAAAAGGGTAGCGAAAGCCAAACACACTCTGGCTAGGCTTATAAATGCCCTAGGGCAGATAGCCTAGTATCAACCAATGAACCTATTACCTACTTTTCTGGTAATGTCTAGTTAACCGTATGTGATACATAAGACATTTTATATAGGCAAAGTTTTATGAGTTAAAGCAGAGAGCACTATTACAGTATTAAGAAAAAAATAAAAACAGAATGAAAGTGCTTTGTATCAGCAAAGTCCAACATAAACAGGTGTTAAAAAAATGAAATATTTTGTTACAAATAGTGTAGAACTGGATGTAAAAGTAGTGGTTTACGCTATGCTGTTTAGAAAGCAAAGAAACTTAATGCTACAACCTTCCGTTGTATGAACAATAACATATCTGTCAGAAGTATGTTAAAGTTACAGTCATAAAGAATGCGATAATGCCATCCCTAAAATGATCAAACTTTTTCCATACTTCTCTTTCCTAATACTGTTAAGTATGTAAATTTGAATGTCACAAGTAATTTTGTTTTGAAATCAGACGTAATGCACTTTTTAAATTGTAGGTGATTTTCAGGTAGTGATTTGATTGCGGTTTACATCTGACTTAATTTGGGACTTATGTTATACTATTCAAATATACCACCTATGGCAATTTTGTTTGTTATGGAGAAAAATTTGAGTTTTAATAAAGGCAAAAGAAGTCAACAAACACGTTAGTGTTCTGCTATTCCATTTTTTGTTTGTTCTTTATTCAGGTTTTCTGTTATTTTGCCTAACTGGTAATTTTCTTAGTATTTCTGGGGGGATTGTTTTTGATTTCAGCTTCTCCTATAACACTCATTTCATATGTATGTGATTTTATTTGTACGTCTATAACAAGTTTATGGCTGAAAAGGGTCTTAGTGGTCCAGTTCACTTGTGCCCCATTTTAAGATGTTGAATACAACCTTTGTTACAAGTTTCAGTTTTTTTTTTTTCCACAAGAGAAATATTTGGGGGGGGGGGGGTGACATCCCAGCGACAGAGACATTACTGTTGCTGTCTGACAGCAGATAGTTCTCTAGTTCATTTATCAGCTGTTGTGCATCATGTCTGTATACTGCATATCCTTCTTTTGTCTTTGTGGGGTTTGCCTGATCACCCAGTTTTTTTATTACATTCCAGAGATGTCATAGGTGAATTGGTGATGCTCAGAATTGCCCACAGACATGCATGCAATGTGCATCCTGTTATGGCTTGGCTCCCAGGTCAGGATGAGCTTCTTTGCCTTACCCCCACCAAGGACTAGGATAGCTTGTTGCATCCCCATAACAATTAATTGAATCAAACAAGTAATCATAGAATGAATGACTGAATCAACTTTTTGAGCAAGTAGAAGTTTAACAGTGGTAACAGAAACATTCTTTATAGCAATATGAGATAAAAATGTACACTCTTTTTGTAAGATTATGTCATTTACATATGTGAAACACAGTTTTGGCTTAAAAAATACATTATTTACAGCAGGAGGACATTATTTACTCTGCGAACTGCAGTGTAGTTTAGACTATACAGACACAAAGGCAATATTTTACCGAGAGTCTTCTGAGAAGAGCCACCATTTGTGTCAGGAACTACAGAGGCAGCTTATCATGGATGCTAAATTTGTACCTATTCCTGTTTTAGGGAGTGTCCTGAAATGGGAAGAATTAAAAGGAAGACTGTCCACATGTACTTCACTCTTTGTAAGTTTGGTCAATTTTCCTTAAGCAGAGACAGTTAATAAACCCTGATTAGGTATTGCAGGAGTTTAAGACTTACATAATTTTTTTCATTCGTTGTTTCCCTTGAGAGTGGATTTCAGGTTTGTAGGGGCAGTTTGACTAAAGTCATTCTCATCTACTATAAGCCTGAAGACTAGCCTCTTTAGTGTAAGAGCTCATTGGCTTTAGCATCAAAGATAAGATTTAAGTTTGAGTCTCATAGCTAAATGAAGCTGCAGTCAAGGTGCAACATTTTAAAGGCAAATGAGAAGAATGCCATAGTGGCACTAGCTGTAATGGGAATTCAGATGGCCTTTTTAAGGGAGAGACTGTGTCGGTCTTAGTGGTTAGAGAGAGAGGGATAAACTTACAGATTCTTTTTGACTGAATGATGCCTGTATTGTATGTTGAGATAACTGCCTTGAGAGATAGTGGGTGTTCTGTTTTAGGGATGAGAACATTGCTTTTGTAGCTCTCCAGGTTGCAGAACTGAGTAAGTTGGTTTAATTTATTGTTGAGATTCAGCTGCTTAAAATCTTGTCCACACTCATTTCAACATGAAATTTGAATATTAGAGTAGAATCCAGAGTTAGCCCAAGGTATTTATGTTGTTATACTTGACTTATGGGGATGCTCAGAAAGTATTGGACTTGTACTCAGGTACAGAAGGTTTCAAAGATCTTTGCTACTATTTCATGGTATTCATTGTCAAACTGTTACTATAAGTCCCAAAGTCTTTGTAAGTTGTTTTAGGGATCATGTTTGACAAGTGAGACATGTTCTTCCTGCATTAAGGATGTGCATACCATTTGTGTAAATGTTGATGTGCAGGCGGAGCACGTCTCTAGGACAGTGTTAGAGCAGGAGTGAGAGTGGCTATAATACAGAACCTTACCTTCTCCAGTGGCCTTTGCACCATGTTTCTTTGTATATAACATTTAAACAGTCAAGGTCATTATGTACCGTGCCCTTCTTAAGCCCACTGCTTTTCAAATGTCATGTATCATAAACAATAGGTGTACTCTTTGCTCTTGTGTTTTTTTACTATAACTTATTTAAGTATGGATCTTGTCAAAAATTATTTACATAAAAAGTTATCTAAGCATTTTATCAAATGCAACAAGATGTATAACAGACTGAAACTATGCAGATGAAAAATAAAAAAATAAGGTTAACTTATTGCAATCTGGTGATACTTCCAGGTGTTTCTGCAATTAAGTCCTACTGACACCTGTCTAATATAGCCTGTTCATATTTGCATTAATAATTTCTAAAATACGGCACTTACAAGCTATTGAAGGGTTTCATCTTAAATCTTACATGATCGGCAGCACAACTAAACTGTTATTTTACTTTTGTCTACTGCTGTTTAATAGATATTATTTGTTGCTCATATACTGTTTATTTTTATTGTCATAATTTTCGTATTTTTTCTAATTAACATTATAAGCAAGTAGCATGACGTAACTGCGTACCCTCATATGAAAGCTGACAAAAGGGTGAATAAAATGTGCTGCTGTATGTGTGTTGCTTGAGTGGCTACTGAGACTTTGTAAGCTGTTTGCAAACTATTAGACAATTAATATTTACTGTGTTTGTTATGACATAAAATACAGTTTGAGACCTAGAATCTAGTAAGTACTACCATTATAAAGCTTGGCTTGAGCTGAAAACTTTGCCATTTATTTCTTTAGTAACCTTCATGGCTTTAGAAATAAGAACATTTGTTAAAATTTGAGACCTTATGATGATTTTATCAAAAAGTTTGGGATGCAGTCATTGGAAATTAAGAGTACAATCCTCTACAGCTCCATTGGGATGAATAAGTTAGTTAAGGAGGCTGTAGGATTTCAGCATAGTACACACCACAATGGAGTTAAATAAACTCACTTGTGATGCTTTAAGGATATTCTGAAGAATGCCCCTGAATCATAAGCTAGAACTGACAAAGGGTAGCTGACTAGAAAGGACCAGTGGATGGCAAGAAAAAGCCCTTCAAGCTATGTCCTTAGAACGAGTAATACTCATTCTCTGTATAAGCTAAAAGGTCTTTCCAGGACACAGAGAACCAATGCTGGATATATCAGCATCAAGATTTAAGCAGATCTGGCAAAAACTGGTAGTCACTGCAAATTCCACAACAGAGCAGTGATTTGACTAAAGTTGGAATCACCCATTATTAATTTTGCATCCTCTGCATTTTTGCCTGATCACAATCTAACAGCCCCAGTTAAAGAATATTAAAGTAGTTAAGAGGGAAGGCACCAGGGTGTGAATCATTGTAGCCAAGTACAAAGATGGAGTTATGCTGTGGGTCTGAGCAATATTTCCTTCTTCTACCTGTAATTACCAGCTGTTAACCCCCACCATAGTGAACTGGATCCATCTTTTCCTGCTGGAGTAATCACCAGTTAGGATAGACTATCATTCAGGCAGCTTGTGTGTGTGTGTGTGTGTGTGTGTGTGTGTGTGTGTGTGTGTGTGTGTGTGTGTGTGTTAAATGGCCCTAACCCCTCTCTTTGGTAGCTACATGTGAGCTGTCTAATGACAAAATATGTAGTGCCTTCTCCTGGGGGGTACATTGCTCCAGTGCATTTCCCTTGAAGTCTACTACATATTTGACTTGGCAGAGGACCAAGCACATGTCCTGACTATTGCTCCCTGGAAAGACATCTTTATTCCAATAGGTGTCTGTGGTGCAGAGATTCAGATCCCCTACAGTCCTGCAGGATAGGCAAGCTAGTATCACATGCTCACTTTCATCCTCCCTACCTAGCTTTCCCATTGCTTGAGCCTGTAGTCAAACTTATGTCTTCTGGGTTGTAGTCGGGGCTTTATCTCTCCATGGGATGGAACCAGGCTCCATGCAATGTTTCCAAGGTGAGATGATAGCTAATACCTGTCACTTCAGTGCCAGTCTTTGGTCAGGAATTATACTAAGGTCATGGACATGAAGCAGAAATTCTAGTCTGTTTCCCTCTATACGTAAAAAGAAAGAGAATATTAGGATGAGGCGAACATACAGTGGCATGCACCAGTTTCTTCTCCATCTTGAAATGATTGAGTTTCAAGTGATTTCTAATAGACATAGGAGCGTCAACTCTGTACAGTTTTCTGGTGGAGATATTTCAGGCCAAGACTACTGGGGGAGGGAGAAAGAAAGCTGTATTCATTTATTAGGGCAGTAACTGAGTAGGTATACTGGTCCAGTGAGACGTTTTAGCCACAACCTTGGCACAGTCTCAGTTATAACTGTTTATAATACAAAGCAGCTTCATATGAGTTATAGTACTTAGAAAAATAAGTAAGTAAGAGCATTCAGATATGTAGTGTTTTGATAGAAAATCTCTATAAAGAAACGATCAAATTACAGTATGAACAAGTTAGCAACCGTTTCAGTTTTTTTTCAGAATTGATTAGTATTCACCATTTTCACAGTTTATTTATTTATAGTGATACAGTCCAACCGAGTGTAAAGTAGAGGAAATAATATATTTTGCCACAGTAATTGGCATTAAGTCAGACAGCATTTACCCACTGTCAGTGAAGCACCTGCAGCAGTACTCTTGAGGTGCTCTAAGAGGTTTTTTTCTGGATTGCAAGTAACTTATTTCTTTGTCAGTTTGGTTGCCTGGCTGCACTTGGTTGGGGTGACTTTACTAAGCTTTTTTTCCAAGTGATTTGTGGAATGGGAGTTGGTGGAGGAAGTGTGTGTTGTTGCTTGGAGAAAGAATGGTAAGGGTTTAATTTTTAGTTAATTTTAGTAGAAAGACTGTAGTTCTGTACATAAGTTTGAATGTCAGGTTGAGAGAGGTTGTGCAGATGTTAGTAGAAACTAGTTAGCTTTATGTAGGTAAGTGTAATGGTGCTCATTTTAAGGGAGGGGTAAATAAATTTGCATATTCTTGTTAACTGTTTGAAATGTATGGTATTTTTTGGGAAAAAATAAAACAACAGGAAGAATGTACTCCAGTCATGGAATGAGCATGCATGAGGTCCTCCCTTCTGGTGGAATGAGGTGATTATCAGACGTGTTGTACACTGTAAGTTGGGTATTGACTTTATCTGTTATGTTTTCTGTTTGGGCCTTGAAGGAATGGTTAGCAACAGTTTTAGGCCAAGAAACTTGTATTTCAGAACCTATTGAATGTTATGTGCTGTCAGTTGTGATGCTATTCACTTAAGTCTAATACCACTTCTTTGAAGGACCTCCCAAAGAAGCAAGATATATATACAATGAGCAACAGTGGCACCAAGGTGGAACCCTGTTGAAATTTGTATTCCAGACAATTGCGGTTAAAGGAATTCAAATCTGACAGCACTCTCTGAGATCAGCCTGAGAGTAAGACACAAACCTGTTAAGCAAAGTGACAGAAAAAAAACTGTAAACCTAATAGGATTTCATAAAACAAGTTGTGAAAAACAAAAAAGCAAGTACAGACAATGCTAAACCACACTGGACAATAAAATAAAAGTGCAGATTTAATACGTTTATCACGTCGAAAAAGGTTTTAGCGCTTTCATCAAGTTTAAAACACAGACTTCTTCAGCAACACTTTTTGTACAACAACAAATATTTAAATACCCCTCTATCAAATCACATGATGAACAAACATCCAACCACTGGATGTCTGTACATTTTTAAACTAAATCATTCATAAATTTCTTCAATCTAATAAAATACACATTATCCAATGTGGTTTAGCATTGTTTGTACTTGCTTTTTTGTTTCGCAACTTGTTTTATGACGTTTTGTGTTTGGTTCTTAGTTTTATTGTAACCTACTGCTGTGATGGCTTAGTGGTTAACTATTGTGACTATAGTGTACAGGGTCCTGGGTTCAAGACCTGCATAGGCTGTTTATTTTGTTGGGAGGGTGGCCTAATGGTTAAGGTGTTTGCCTTACAAACACGAGGTGTAGAGTTTGAGTCTCACAAGGGATAATTGGCTAAGCTTAAAATGGCTCGCAAGGGCAGTTAGCTTAGTACTAATCTATGAACCTATAATGGGATTTGTCAGGATGCCATGATCCATCATAATGGGTTTGGTGCAGCTAAGAGATCAAGGAGGACCAGACTGGAATGTAACCGTTGATTTTTAGCTATTAATTGCTGACTGAAAACCTGAGTGAAGGTGATCTCATTGCTTTTCCTAGCTCTAAAACCAGACTAATTTGGACTGCATATGTCAAGGGAAATAATTGCCTCTGTGTATATATTACTTTCCGAATGACCTTTTGGAAAAATGGATAGAGACTAGTTGATAATTCTTCCAACTGTCATGACCGCAATATACATTTTTTAACATGAGAGTACTGATTTCCTTTTTTGAAAACTCAATCTCAAAGAAGAATAATTAGTTCTAAAACAGTAAGACAATATTTTCCTAACCTGGTTATACCTTCGTGTAGCCTGCAGTGAGTTAAATGCTGCAAATATGAAGTTGTTTTAATGAGTCCTTCATAACCAACATACTTGAATTCAAATCAACCAAAGTTAAGCATTGCAGGTGAATTGCCACCTGTGCTCTTGTTAGATGTGCTGTTCTGAAAGGAGCTCCTAATTTTGACAATCTTATCCACAAAAAAAAGTGTGACTTTCTCATACTGTATGGGAGAAAATGGTCTTTGAACAGCAAGACATGCTGGGCTGCACAGCCCATCCGCCACTCTGCAAGACGTATACAGATGATTTACCATGTCAGAAATACCACTGGAGAAAAAAAAAGATAGCCTTTTGTTGGAGATTCCTGTCTGGTATGCCTTACAATAGGCATGTTCTTGCTCATGGACAAACCATTGAGCATGAACTTACAAAAGCTGGGGCAAAAATATCCAGAGCTCCAGTGATATAAATATTATATGCTACCACTATGGAATCTGGATTGTCAGCACTGTCATGACTAAGGAGTTGATCATGTATGACTAAGATGATGTCCCTGTTGATATTTCAAAATTCCGTACCACTGACCAGCTCTGTACTTGGTGACACAGTTGGTAGATGTACCCACTTAAAATGAACCAAGTAGTGGTCTAATATGGAAGAAGATACTTTACTAGACCTTAGTTTATAGACCAAATTCTTACAATTTTAGGTAGTTGCTAGACATTCAGCCTGGGAGACCATTGAGAGTCTGCCCTAGTTTCCCAATTGCCCAGAGCACTGTATGGTTAAGTGACTTGCTCTGTGTCACACAGTAGACAAATGGAGGCTGTGGGAATCAAAAGATTGGCCACAGAAGTGTTCATTAATGACTTTGTATACCAAGGCCTGTAAGCTAGCGCTGTGGCTTAGCGGGATAAAGCCCTAACTGGTTCATTTAGCATCTCTGGCATCTGAGGCACTGGCAGGGAGGGATGGTTGGACCCATTTTGTGAGAGGAAGGTGTTTGATGATGCTCCCCAAAGGGAGGTGTGGTCCAATGAAGGGAGTAGCCCTCAGACATGGTAAGCAGACATACAGGAGAAGGTAGTGTCTCAGGTAGGTCAAAAAAAGAAAAATCCTCGGATTTGAGAAAGACAGCTCTGCCCCTAGGATGCCCTTGAGGTTTTGCTGACCTCTGCTGAAATTCAGCATTGACTTTGGTGGGGGGGGGTGAAGTGTTGGTAGACTCAGCAAAGGATGTGAGGCACTGGGACAGTTGTCATTATGCCAGAAAGTGGACAAAAAAAAACAAAGTCCATTGAGTTCCCAAATCCAAATTTACGGGTAACAGCAGAAGTAACATGACTGAAGCCAGAATAAAACATGTAAATAGCTCCACAAAGATTCACAAGTCTCATCATTGGCCAAGGCATTAAAATACCCCAGAACAAGACATGTGGATTTCACTGACCTGATCAATGAGATGATCACTGAACTCCTGTAGACCTTCCCCATATAATTGGGTGGGCAGTAACTGATTAGATGTCTGCAGTCCATTCATGCCCCAAGGACGTGCTCAAAGACTAGTTATTCCAACCTCTTACTGGTGTATTTGTAATAAAGAATTAAAATAATTCAATACTGCCATGTATCAGATTACATGAAGGCTGGGAGCCCACTGTTATCATCAAGCCGTGTCTGCATGATAAATGCCAGGTCAACTGAATAGCTCAAGTCAGAAGTAATGCCTGGCCTCTTTTATTGAACTGGTATTTACCACAAAAGCCCAAGTCAAAGCATTAGTAAGATTGTTTTTGCATGAAGGTTGGGATTTAAAATCTAAAGCCTTAGGTACTGGCACCAAACAAAGAGGATCCTTATTAAGATAATGTTTTACCTGCTGTCTATGTGGCCTGTAGGAATAAAGTCCTGATTATGGTAGAGGCAACCTAAGTTCAGTTAGTGACTCAGATGTCTGTAGGAACTGGACAGGCAGAATCTGAGTAAGTGATCACTGCTGGCTTGCCTATCCTAGAGGGAGGGAAATGGTTCTGGCTCACCTCATGGATGACACCTAGTGGGAGCAATAGCTCTTACACCCAGTGTATTCCAAGCCTACTGAGCCTGGATTGCATTTGTTCTTCTAAGCTAAGAGGAATTCAGAATGTGGGGGCATGCTTCCCCTCTGGAGACATTAATGATGCGGCTGGGAGTAACTGCTCAAGGGAAGATGATAGACTGCCTTGCATAACAAGGCATGCTGGCCTACTCCTTATCATGCAACTCTTACTAGGGAACCGAGATCCAATTGAGATTCCTAGGTAGGAACAAATGGGCTTTAGGGTTCTGTCCTAGAACAGGAATGTCCCCCCAGAGCAAGTGGGCCAGTTGGATGCAGGTAGAGGAAGCATTAGATGATGTCCTTTAGGGAGAAAAAAAAATTGATGTTTCACGCTAGAGTGGTATGTGGTAACCCATATCCTTGTCTGTGTCCTTGAGGCAGGGCACATAATAAAGTAGCAGTCCCTACCTCGTATCTGATAACTTCTTGTGACTCAGATCTCCAGCAGATCAAGGAAGTGTATGAGTCTAGTAATATGGAACAAATGCACAAAGGGCTAACCAAATATCCCTGGAGGACATAAAACCCATTGTTTAGTATTGGGAACTAAAAAGTCACTGTAATGATAAAGTGCTTAAATCAGCCAACAAACAGAAATGAATATTGTCTCTCAAGACACTTAATAGCTGCTATAGAAGGCAACATTTTTCAAAACTGAGAATAACAATCTGTTACCAGTTACTCAGCTGAATCAGTTATTGCTTGCTGGAGGATATTTGAGTTTGGTGGTGCTGCAGTAGCGTTGTCGCCTTACAGTAAGACGCTGTCTGGTTCGATTCTCAGCTAGAGCGTCTTCTGCGTGGAGACATGCGTGAATGAGCGTACCTTTGTTGAAAGTTGTGCGTCAGGGCTGGTAACTCGGCACGTAAAAATCAACTACCAGTCATTAGCGGACCGGAGTTCTGCTTTGGCGACCCCCTAACCGGGAAAAGCCGAAAGACACAACAACCAATGAGAATGAAAAAAATGTAGGGAGCCCTCTCTCTTGTCTCAGGTCATGTCTCCAAAAAGCTGCTTGATGTTGTTATAACAATAGCACACCTTACAAGAGGCATCAAATTACAGATGCAAACAAACGCACACTCACATTTTGTATGTGTATATATGCGTATGTTTGTGTGTGTGTGTGTGTATATAGAGAGAAACACACACACCTCTGTTTAGGCACAGTTAGAAACAAAGAGACTTGAAAGGATAATATTACCTCTCATGTGAGACTTGAACCCAAGACCTCAAGCGTACTATGCATCATAACCCCTGGACAAGCAAAAAACCTCTGATTCAAAGTCCAAGTCATCCCGATTCAGCTGTCATGAACATTTGATGAGGTGAAAACATCAGGCCTGTTACACAGTTGGAAGCTGGATAACAGAATAACTGTTTTAAACCAAAGCTATTGAAATTCCCTCAGACTTATCGGAGGTGTCTCAGTCCAGAGGCAGAAACAGCAGAAGAAGCGGTCGAGCAGCTTTCAACGTAGTGAGTAGCACACAGTAATCACTATTCAGTGTGCAGGTACCACCTAAAGTAAAGGAAGCTGAGTTGAAGAAGCAGCCCTTTACTGATGGTTTAAGGACAGCAGGAGAAAAACAAGTAAGGCTGCAGAATAGACAATTTACGTTTAAGGTCATCAAAATAATTATAGCACTGTACAGCTTCCAAGGTAAAAGAACTTAACAAAATTCAGTTTTAGGCATTTTATAAAATAGACAAAAATATATAGACTAATGTAGCATGGAGTAAACATTGTATGTTAGCAGTGCATGTAGCAAGTGATAGAAAACAATTGATACCCTGTATTTGTGTATAGAAGCCAGAACACAGTCCCCCAGCTCAGGAGCAGTCGTGTAGAATAAAGCACATTTAAGTACATTCCAGTTTCATTTTTCTAATTGCAAATGCAGTGGGAAAAGGTAGAACTCCATGCTGTTAGAAAATGGCAGTACGTGTCAGGAATTGGCAAGCTACAGCAGTTTCAATACTGTGTGTAACAGATGTGTCAGAAATACTGAAATTCCACAGCAGCAGTAGTAGACAGCTGATGAACAGAAAAACAGGAAAGCTGCTTCAGCAGCAATACTGTGTGTGGTCTTCATCATCTCTTACTTCTGTGCATACTGTTATTCAGTATGTAGTTCAGCTTTACTTTGCTGTCTGTAACTGCTAACAGCATTATTACTATTTTTTCAACTAACTTGTGGATACTTCACTCCAAATCTCCTCTTTAAGGGGTCCCTGGGCTCAGTAAATGCAATGTGAAAAATGATAAGAAAATTGTGAAGCAACGTCTGGAATCCAATTACATGAACTGTGGTATTGCATACAACGCAAGGTTGCTTTCATACACTTATTTGCTGTAGCTTATGGACTACTGTAGATGTGTGGGTAGGGCTGCATTTTTAGGAGGGGGGGGCTATAGTTTGATTGACGACTTATGGTATCATTGCACATAGGGTGTGAACCAGTACTCCATTGTTGCAAAGTTCTAGTCAGTCATTTTTTTCTGATTCTGGGGAGGAAAATTAAACTCTTTGGAAAATGCCAGTCTTTCACCTGCAGAAGGTTAACATGCTGGTAATCCATTCAGTGTTACTTATCGCAGTAGTACTGTGGGTGGCTCAGGTTTTTAGGTGATATTCTGTTTAGTATGACTTTTCTTGTGATTCAGTATGTTTATCATCTGTTTATTGATAGTGCTTGCTCAGGTGATGCTTATTTTTTTCTAGTGGAGTTAAAATGCATGGAATCCACTTAGATTTCAGCAGAATTACACAGACTTGAATTTCTGTAGGATGAATATCACTGTATTACACATTAACTAAAAAGCAGTATCTTTTTTGTTGCTATGCTTTTTAAATCAAAAAGTGAAAAATGCTTGCTTTCACCTTTTAGCTGAAGGAGTCCAAAAGAGCTGTGAATAGTATCCGTGGAATTGGAGAAGATGATGATGATGACGACGAAGATTATATGGAGAGGGTCAGCTGGAGTGGTGAGCCGTTGAACAGTATGTATTTTGAAGGTTGTTCAACAAAGGGTGGTATTCATAGCTTTAATGCTTCATAGATGTGTAATGGGAGTCTGCAAATAGTGCCACTGTGCCTGCTTTCAAATGACCAAAGCACAAACAAGCAGCGCTGATTTTCAGTCTTCTGAGGTTTGCGACAGAACACCTACAACAGTTTCACATGTGTGAAGCAGAGTAAAATGATAGGAAATGGATAGTTGTCTGTGAAATATTTCATATGTACATAAAGCCACAATGATTGTTCATTTTTGGCAGGTTGTTGCAGGAGGCACGGGTGTGCTTGGATCTCTCAAAATCTTTTACAAGAAAATGCACTGAGCAGAGCTGAGTGCTGCTTGCTCACAGTTTACCCAAATTGTTTTAAAGTTTCTTTCATTCTCTGTAAAGGGTGTTTCTATAGGAGAAATTTTTGGGGCTTCTATAAGGTTAGAAAAAGGAGGAAGATAGGAACATTGGAAACCGGGGAGAGAAAAGACTGGAAAACATAAAAGAGACGCATTAAGATGATTGTGCTGGAAGGACATAGGAGAGGGTGAGCACTATGTTTTTTTGTGGGGATAGAACCCTCTTTTTACATTTTTTTAATAATGGGAATGAATAAGGGAAGAGGGTGTAGGAGAAAGGCTTAAGGAAGATATAAGGATTTTTTAAGACAAAAACTCAAAATGCAGACAAGGCAGATGGACAGAAAGGAATAATGAGAAAATCTGGGAGGCGCCACCACCCCGATCTAGAGGACCTCAGTTACACTCCTTGGTTATATCCTCGATGGCATGGTGGTCAAGGTTGGAGCCGACTGAGTCAGTGAGTCTTACACCTACTGAATACAAAATTAAGATATATACAATTGCCTCTCCATGACCCTTGCAACTGCAACCTTAACCCCAGGTCCTGAAGCTCACAGTCCTGGCATACCAGGCTGACTCATGTCAGGGGACCCATAGGGCTGGAGCCCCCACCCACACTTTGTGAAGACATTCCAGGTGGGCAGGGGTGGTGGTGATCTTTCTGTCACCTGGAAGGCTTATGGCTGAGCTACCCCAGGCACTAACAGAACTGCAAAAAAAAAAAAAAAAAAAAACTTAAAAGAGAGAGAGAGAGATGGAGTCATAAATGTTAAGAAGCAAATATGTTTAATTTGATAATAGAAAATTAAGTATTTCATGCTTGAATAAGAAGGTTATGTTAAGTAAGGTTACATATCTTGCTGGCACCAATGAAATTACTAAATTCTGACAAGTATTTCTTGATATTCATTGGTGTTATTGCTTGTTTGGGTGATTTGAATAAGTAACTGCAAAGACATAAACGATTTGCAATAAATACTGACAACTACTGTTTCAGTGACAGGTAATGCTTTCACTGCCAAAGTAGTTATTATTGGTATAGTACATTTTCTTCTGCTTCACTGTTTCAGTATAATAAATTCACATAAACTTGTGATTGTAGGTACTGACTACTTATTAATGCTATGACTATGAGCACCTGACTTCTGCTTCACTGTTTCAGTATAATAAATTCACATGAACTTGTGATTGTATGTACTGACTACTTATTAATGCTATGACTATGAGCACCTGACTTCTGCTTCACTGTTTCAGTGTAATAAATTCACATAAACTTGTGATTGTAGGTACTGACTACTTATTAATGCTATGACTATGAGCACCTGACTTCTGCTTCACTGTTTCAGTGTAATAAATTCACATAAACTTGTGATTGTAGGTACTGACTACTTATTAATTCTGTGACTATGAGCACCTGACTTCTGCTTCACTGTTTCAGTGTAATAAATTCACATAAACTTCTGTGATTGTAGGTACTGACTACTTATTAATGCTATGACTATGACCACCTGACTTCTGCTTCACTGTTTCAGTGTAATAAATTCACATAAACTTCTGTGATTGTAGGTACTGACTACTTATTAATGCTATGACTATGAGCACCTGACTTCTGCTTCACTGTTTCAGTGTAATAAATTCACATAAACTTCTGTGATTGTAGGTACTGACTACTTATTAATGCTATGACTATGAGCACCTGACTTCTGCTTCACTGTTTCAGTATAATAAATTCACATAAACTTGTGATTGTAGGTACTGACTACTTATTAATGCTATGACTATGAGCACCTGACTTCTGCTTCACTGTTTCAGTGTAATAAATTCACATAAACTTGTGATTGTAGGTACTGACTACTTATTAGTGCTATGACTATGAGCACCTGACCTGCTTCACTGTTTCAGTGTAATAAATTCACATAAACTTGTGATTGTAGGTACTGACTACTTATTAATTCTGTGACTATGAGCACCTGACTTCTGCTTCACTGTTTCAGTATAATAAATTCACATAAACTTCTGTGATTGTAGGTACTGACTACTTATTAATGCTATGACTATGAGCACCTGACTTCTGCTTCACTGTTTCAGTGTAATAAATTCACATAAACTTGTGATTGTATGTACTGACTACTTATTAATGCTATGACTATGAGCACCTGACTTCTGCTTCACTGTTTCAGTATAATAAATTCACATAAACTTGTGATTGTAGGTACTGACTACTTATTAATGCTATGACTATGAGCATCTGACTTCTGCTTCACTGTTTCAGTATAATAAATTCACATAAACTTGTGATTGTATGTACTGACTACTTATTAGTGCTATGACTATGAGCACCTGACTTCTGCTTCACTGTTTCAGTGTAATAAATTCACATGAACTTGTGATTGTATGTACTGACTACTTATTAATGCTATGACTATGAGCACCTGACTTCTGCTTCACTGTTTCAGTATAATAAATTCAAATAAACTTGTGATTGTAGGTACTGACTACTTATTAATGCTAGGACTATGAGCACCTGACTTCTGCTTCACTGTTTCAGTATAATAAATTCACATAAACTTCTGTGATTGTAGGTACTGACTACTTATTAATGCTATGACTATGAGCACCTGACTTCTGCTTCACTGTTTCAGTATAATAAATTCACATAAACTTCTGTGATTGTAGGTACTGACTACTTATTAGTGCTATGACTATGAGCACCTGACTTCTGCTTCACTGTTTCAGTGTAATAAATTCACATAAACTTCTGTGATTGTAGGTACTGACTACTTATTAATGCTAGGACTATGAACACCTGACTTCTGCTTCACTGTTTCAGTATAATAAATTCACATAAACGTGTGATTGTAGGTACTGACAACTTATTAATGTTATGACTATGAGCACCTGACTTCTGCTTCACTGTTTCAGTGTAATAAATTCACATAAACTTGTGATTGTAGGTACTGACTACTTATTAATGCTATGACTATGAGCACCTGACTTCTGCTTCACTGTTTCAGTGTAATAAATTCACACAAACTTCTGTGATTGTAGGTACTGACTACTTATTAATGCTATGACTATGAGCACCTGACTTCTGCTTCACTGTTTCAGTATAATAAATTCACATAAACTTGTGATTTTAGGTACTGACTACTTATTAATGCTATGGCTATGAGCACCTGACTTCTGCTTCACTGTTTCAGTATAATAAATTCACATAAACTTGTGATTGTATGTACTGACTACTTATTAATGCTATGACTATGAGCACCTGACTTCTGCTTCACTGTTTCAGTGTAATAAATTCACATGAACTTGTGATTGTATGTACTGACTACTTATTAATGCTGTGACTATGAGCACCTGACTTCTGCTTCACTGTTTCAGTATAATAAATTCACATAAACTTCTGTGATTGTAGGTACTGACTACTTATTAATGCTATGACTATGGAGCACCTGACTTCTGCTTCACTGTTTCAGTGTAATAAATTCACATAAACTTGTGATTGTAGGTACTGACTACTTATTAGTGCTATGACTATGAGCACCTGACCTGCTTCACTGTTTCAGTATAATAAATTCACATAAACTTGTGATTGTATGTACTGACTACTTATTAATGCTATGACTATGAGCACCTGACTTCTGCTTCACTGTTTCAGTGTAATAAATTCACATGAACTTGTGATTGTATGTACTGACTACTTATTAATGCTGTGACTATGAGCACCTGACTTCTGCTTCACTGTTTCAGTATAATAAATTCACATAAACTTCTGTGATTGTAGGTACTGACTACTTATTAATGCTATGACTATGGAGCACCTGACTTCTGCTTCACTGTTTCAGTGTAATAAATTCACATGAACTTGTGATTGTATGTACTGACTACTTATTAATGCTGTGACTATGAGCACCTGACTTCTGCTTCACTGTTTCAGTATAATAAATTCACATAAACTTCTGTGATTGTAGGTACTGACTACTTATTAATGCTATGACTATGGAGCACCTGACTTCTGCTTCACTGTTTCAGTTTAATAAATTCACATAAACTTGTGATTGTATGTACTGACTACTTATTAATGCTATGACTATGGAGCACCTGACTTCTGCTTCACTGTTTCAGTGTAATAAATTCACATAAACTTGTGATTGTAGGTACTGACTACTTATTAATGCTATGACTATGAGCACCTGACTTCTGCTTCACTGTTTCAGTGTAATAAATTCACATAAACTTGTGATTGTAGGTACTGACTACTTATTAATGCTATGACTATGAGCACCTGACCTGCTTCACTGTTTCAGTATAATATATTCACATAAACTTGTGATTGTATGTACTGACTACTTATTAATGCTATGACTATGAGCACCTGACTTCTGCTTCACTGTTTCAGTATAATAAATTCACATAAACTTGTGATTGTATGTACTGACTACTTATTAATGCTATGACTATGAGCACCTGACTTCTGCTTCACTGTTTCAGTGTAATAAATTCACATGAACTTGTGATTGTATGTACTGACTACTTATTAATGCTGTGACTATGAGCACCTGACTTCTGCTTCACTGTTTCAGTATAATAAATTCACATAAACTTCTGTGATTGTAGGTACTGACTACTTATTAATGCTATGACTATGGAGCACCTGACTTCTGCTTCACTGTTTCAGTATAATAAATTCACATAAACTTGTGATTGTATGTACTGAGTACTTACTAATGCTATGACTATGGAGCACCTGACTTCTGCTTCACTGTTTCAGTATAATAAATTCACATAAACTTGTGATTGTAGGTACTGACTACTTATTAATGCTATGACTATGAGCACCCGACTTCTGCTTCACTGTTTCAGTATAATAAATTCACATAAACTTGTGATTGTATGTACTGACTACTTATTAGTGCTATGACTATGAGCACCTGACTTCTGCTTCACTGTTTCAGTGTAATAAATTCACATAAACTTGTGATTGTAGGTACTGACTACTTATTAATGCTATGACTATGAGCACCTGACCTGCTTCACTGTTTCAGTATAATAAATTCACATAAACTTGTGATTGTATGTACTGACTACTTATTAATGCTATGACTATGAGCACCTGACTTCTGCTTCACTGTTTCAGTATAATAAATTCACATAAACTTGTGATTGTATGTACTGACTACTTATTAATGCTATGACTATGAGCACCTGACTTCTGCTTCACTGTTTCAGTGTAATAAATTCACATGAACTTGTGATTGTATGTACTGACTACTTATTAATGCTTTGACTATGAGCACCTGACTTCTGCTTCACTGTTTCAGTATAATAAATTCACATAAACTTGTGATTGTAGGTACTGACTACTTACTAATGCTATGACTATGAGCACCTGACTTCTGCTTCACTGTTTCAGTATAATAAATTCACATAAACTTGTGATTGTAGGTACTGACTACTTATTAATGCTGTGACTATGAGCACCTGACTTCTGCTTCACTGTTTCAGTATAATAAATTCACATAAACTTCTGTGATTGTAGGTACTGACTACTTATTAATGCTATGACTATGAGCACCTGACTTCTGCTTCACTGTTTCAGTATAATAAATTCACATAAACTTCTGTGATTGTAGGTACTGACTACTTATTAATGCTATGACTATGAGCACCTGACTTCTGCTTCACTGTTTCAGTATAATAAATTCACATAAACTTGTGATTGTAGGTACTGACTACTTATTAATTCTGTGACTATGGAGCACCTGACTTCTGCTTCACTGTTTCAGTGTAATAAATTCACATAAACTTGTGATTGTAGGTACTGACTACTTATTAATGCTATGACTATGAGCACCTGACTTCTGCTTCACTGTTTCAGTATAATAAATTCACATAAACTTGTGATTGTAGGTACTGACTACTTATTAGTGCTATGACTATGAGCACCTGACCTGCTTCACTGTTTCAGTATAATAAATTCACACAAACTTGTGATTGTATGTACTGACTACTTATTAATGCTATGACTATGAGCACCTGACTTCTGCTTCACTGTTTCAGTGTAATAAATTCACATAAACTTGTGATTTTAGGTACTGACTACTTATTAATGCTATGACTATGAGCACCCGACTTCTGCTTCACTGTTTCAGTATAATAAATTCACATAAACTTGTGATTGTATGTACTGACTACTTATTAGTGCTATGACTATGAGCACCTGACTTCTGCTTCACTGTTTCACTGTAATAAATTCACATAAACTTGTGATTGTATGTACTGACTACTTATTAATGCTGTGACTATGAGCACCCGACTTCTGCTTCACTGTTTCAGTATAATAAATTCACATAAACTTGTGATTGTATGTACTGACTACTTATTAGTGCTATGACTATGAGCACCTGACTTCTGCTTCACTGTTTCAGTATAATAAATTCACATAAACTTGTGATTGTAGGTACTGACTACTTATTAATTCTGTGACTATGAGCACCTGACTTCTGCTTCACTGTTTCAGTATAATAAATTCACATAAACTTCTGTGATTGTAGGTACTGACTGCTTATTAATGCTATGACTATGAGCACCTGACTTCTGCTTCACTGTTTCAGTATAATAAATTCACATAAACTTGTGATTGTAGGTACTGACTACTTATTAATTCTGTGACTATGAGCACCTGACTTCTGCTTCACTGTTTCAGTATAATAAATTCACATAAACTTCTGTGATTGTAGGTACTGACTACTTATTAATGCTATGACTATGAGCACCTGACTTCTGCTTCACTGTTTCAGTATAATAAATTCACATAAACATGTGATTGTATGTACTGACTACTTATTAATGCTATGACTATGAGCACCTGACTTCTGCTTCACTGTTTCAGTATAATAAATTCACATAAACATGTGATTGTAGGTACTGACTACTTATTAATGCTATGACTATGAGCACCTGACTTCTGCTTCACTGTTTCAGTATAATAAATTCACATAAACTTGTGATTGTAGGTACTGACTACTTATTAATGCTATGACTATGAGCACCCGACTTCTGCTTCACTGTTTCAGTATAATAAATTCACATAAACTTGTGATTGTATGTACTGACTACTTATTAGTGCTATGACTATGAGCACCTGACTTCTGCTTCACTGTTTCAGTGTAATAAATTCACATAAACTTGTAATTGTAGGTACTGACTACTTATTAATGCTATGACTATGAGCACCTGACCTGCTTCACTGTTTCAGTATAATAAATTCACATAAACTTGTGATTGTATGTACTGACTACTTATTAATGCTATGACTATGAGCACCTGACTTCTGCTTCACTGTTTCAGTATAATAAATTCACATAAACTTGTGATTGTATGTACTGACTACTTATTAATGCTATGACTATGAGCACCTGACTTCTGCTTCACTGTTTCAGTGTAATAAATTCACATGAACTTGTGATTGTATGTACTGACTACTTATTAATGCTTTGACTATGAGCACCTGACTTCTGCTTCACTGTTTCAGTATAATAAATTCACATAAACTTGTGATTGTAGGTACTGACTACTTATTAATGCTATGACTATGAGCACCTGACTTCTGCTTCACTGTTTCAGTATAATAAATTCACATAAACTTGTGATTGTAGGTACTGACTACTTATTAATGCTGTGACTATGAGCACCTGACTTCTGCTTCACTGTTTCAGTATAATAAATTCACATAAACTTCTGTGATTGTAGGTACTGACTACTTATTAATGCTATGACTATGAGCACCTGACTTCTGCTTCACTGTTTCAGTATAATAAATTCACATAAACTTGTGATTGTAGGTACTGACTACTTATTAATTCTGTGACTATGGAGCACCTGACTTCTGCTTCACTGTTTCAGTGTAATAAATTCACATAAACTTGTGATTGTAGGTACTGACTACTTATTAATGCTATGACTATGAGCACCTGACTTCTGCTTCACTGTTTCAGTATAATAAATTCACATAAACTTGTGATTGTAGGTACTGACTACTTATTAGTGCTATGACTATGAGCACCTGACCTGCTTCACTGTTTCAGTATAATAAATTCACACAAACTTGTGATTGTATGTACTGACTACTTATTAATGCTATGACTATGAGCACCTGACTTCTGCTTCACTGTTTCAGTGTAATAAATTCACATAAACTTGTGATTGTATGTACTGACTACTTATTAATGCTGTGACTATGAGCACCCGACTTCTGCTTCACTGTTTCAGTATAATAAATTCACATAAACTTGTGATTGTATGTACTGACTACTTATTAGTGCTATGACTATGAGCACCTGACTTCTGCTTCACTGTTTCAGTATAATAAATTCACATAAACTTGTGATTGTAGGTACTGACTACTTATTAATTCTGTGACTATGAGCACCTGACTTCTGCTTCACTGTTTCAGTATAATAAATTCACATAAACTTGTGATTGTAGGTACTGACTACTTATTAATGCTATGACTATGAGCACCTGACTTCTGCTTCACTGTTTCAGTATAATAAATTCACATAAACTTGTGATTGTAGGTACTGACTACTTATTAATTCTGTGACTATGAGCACCTGACTTCTGCTTCACTGTTTCAGTATAATAAATTCACATAAACTTCTGTGATTGTAGGTACTGACTACTTATTAATGCTATGACTATGAGCACCTGACTTCTGCTTCACTGTTTCAGTATAATAAATTCACATAAACTTGTGATTGTATGTACTGACTACTTATTAATGCTATGACTATGAGCACCTGACTTCTGCTTCACTGTTTCAGTATAATAAATTCACATAAACATGTGATTGTAGGTACTGACTACTTATTAATGCTATGACTATGAGCACCTGACTTCTGCTTCACTGTTTCAGTATAATAAATTCACATAAACTTGTGATTGTAGGTACTGACTACTTATTAATGCTATGACTATGAGCACCTGACTTCTGCTTCACTGTTTCAGTATAATAAATTCACATAAACTTGTGATTGTAGGTACTGACTACTTATTAATGCTATGACTATGAGCACCTGACTTCTGCTTCACTGTTTCAGTATAATAAATTCACATAAACTTGTGATTGTATGTACTGACTACTTATTAATGCTATGACTATGAGCACCTGACTTCTGCTTCACTGTTTCAGTATAATAAATTCACATAAACTTGTGATTGTATGTACTGACTTCTTATTAATACTATGACTATGAGCACCTGACTTCTGCTTCACTGTTTCAGTATAATAAATTCACATAAACTTGTGATTGTAGGTACTGACTACTTATTAATGCTATGACTATGAGCACCTGACTTCTGCTTCACTGTTTCAGTATAATAAATTCACATAAACTTGTGATTGTAGGTACTGACTACTTATTAATGCTATGACTATGAGCACCTGACTTCTGCTTCACTGTTTCAGTATAATAAATTCACATAAACTTGTGATTGTAGGTACTGACTACTTATTAATGCTATGACTATGAGCACCTGACTTCTGCTTCACTGTTTCAGTATAATAAATTCACATAAACTTGTGATTGTAGGTACTGACTACTTATTAATGCTATGACTATGAGCACCTGACTTCTGCTTCACTGTTTCAGTATAATAAATTCACATAAACTTGTGATTGTAGGTACTGACTACTTATTAATGCTATGACTATGAGCACCTGACTTCTGCTTCACTGTTTCAGTATAATAAATTCACATAAACTTGTGATTGTAGGTACTGACTACTTATTAATGCTATGACTATGAGCACCTGACTTCTGCTTCACTGTTTCAGTATAATAAATTCACATAAACTTGTGATTGTATGTACTGACTACTTATTAATGCTATGACTATGAGCACCTGACTTCTGCTTCACTGTTTCAGTATAATAAATTCACATAAACTTGTGATTGTAGGTACTGACTACTTATTAATGCTATGACTATGAGCACCTGACTTCTGCTTCACTGTTTCAGTGTAATAAATTCACATAAACATGTGATTGTAGGTACTGACTACTTATTAATGCTATGACTATGAGCACCTGACTTCTGCTTCACTGTTTCAGTGTAATAAATTCACATAAACTTGTGATTTTAGGTACTGACTACTTATTAATGCTATGACTATGAGCACCTGACTTCTGCTTCACTGTTTCAGTATAATAAATTCACATAAACTTGTGATTGTAGGTACTGACTACTTATTAATGCTATGACTATGAGCACCTGACTTCTGCTTCACTGTTTCAGTGTAATAAATTCACATAAACTTGTGATTGTAGGTACTGACTACTTATTAATGCTATGACTATGAGCACCTGACTTCTGCTTCACTGTTTCAGTGTAATAAATTCACATAAACTTGTGATTGTAGGTACTGACTACTTATTAATGCTATGACTATGAGCACCTGACTTCTGCTTCACTGTTTCAGTATAATAAATTCACATAAACTTGTGATTGTAGGTACTGACTGCTTATTAATGCTATGACTATGAGCACCTGACTTCTGCTTCACTGTTTCAGTATAATAAATTCACATAAACTTGTGATTGTAGGTACTGACTACTTATTAATGCTATGACTATGAGCACCTGACTTCTGCTTCACTGTTTCAGTATAATAAATTCACATAAACTTGTGATTGTATGTACTGACTACTTATTAGTGCTATGACTATGAGCACCTGACTTCTGCTTCACTGTTTCAGTATAATAAATTCACATAAACTTGTGATTTTAGGTACTGACTACTTATTAATGCTATGACTATGAGCACCTGACTTCTGCTTCACTGTTTCAGTATAATAAATTCACATAAACTTCTGTGATTGTAGGTACTGACTACTTATTAATGCTATGACTATGAGCACCTGACTTCTGCTTCACTGTTTCAGTATAATAAATTCACATAAACTTGTGATTGTAGGTACTGACTACTTATTAATGCTATGACTATGAGCACCTGACTTCTGCTTCACTGTTTCAGTATAATAAATTCACATAAACTTGTGATTGTAGGTACTGACTACTTATTAATGCTATGACTATGAGCACCTGACTTCTGCTTCACTGTTTCAGTATAATAAATTCACATAAACTTGTGATTGTAGGTACTGACTACTTATTAATGCTATGACTATGAGCACCTGACTTCTGCTTCACTGTTTCAGTATAATAAATTCACATAAACTTGTGATTGTATGTACTGACTACTTATTAGTGCTATGACTATGAGCACCTGACTTCTGCTTCACTGTTTCAGTGTAATAAATTCACATAAACTTGTAATTGTAGGTACTGACTACTTATTAATGCTATGACTATGAGCACCTGACTTCTGCTTCACTGTTTCAGTATAATAAATTCACATAAACTTGTGATTGTATGTACTGACTACTTATTAATGCTATGACTATGAGCACCTGACTTCTGCTTCACTGTTTCAGTATAATAAATTCACATAAACTTGTGATTGTATGTACTGACTACTTATTAATGCTATGACTATGAGCACCTGACTTCTGCTTCACTGTTTCAGTGTAATAAATTCACATGAACTTGTGATTGTATGTACTGACTACTTATTAATGCTTTGACTATGAGCACCTGACTTCTGCTTCACTGTTTCAGTATAATAAATTCACATAAACTTGTGATTGTAGGTACTGACTACTTATTAATGCTATGACTATGAGCACCTGACTTCTGCTTCACTGTTTCAGTATAATAAATTCACATAAACTTGTGATTGTAGGTACTGACTACTTATTAATGCTGTGACTATGAGCACCTGACTTCTGCTTCACTGTTTCAGTATAATAAATTCACATAAACTTCTGTGATTGTAGGTACTGACTACTTATTAATGCTATGACTATGAGCACCTGACTTCTGCTTCACTGTTTCAGTATAATAAATTCACATAAACTTGTGATTGTAGGTACTGACTACTTATTAATTCTGTGACTATGGAGCACCTGACTTCTGCTTCACTGTTTCAGTGTAATAAATTCACATAAACTTGTGATTGTAGGTACTGACTACTTATTAATGCTATGACTATGAGCACCTGACTTCTGCTTCACTGTTTCAGTATAATAAATTCACATAAACTTGTGATTGTAGGTACTGACTACTTATTAGTGCTATGACTATGAGCACCTGACCTGCTTCACTGTTTCAGTATAATAAATTCACACAAACTTGTGATTGTATGTACTGACTACTTATTAATGCTATGACTATGAGCACCTGACTTCTGCTTCACTGTTTCAGTGTAATAAATTCACATAAACTTGTGATTTTAGGTACTGACTACTTATTAATGCTATGACTATGAGCACCCGACTTCTGCTTCACTGTTTCAGTATAATAAATTCACATAAACTTGTGATTGTATGTACTGACTACTTATTAGTGCTATGACTATGAGCACCTGACTTCTGCTTCACTGTTTCAGTGTAATAAATTCACATAAACTTGTGATTGTATGTACTGACTACTTATTAATGCTGTGACTATGAGCACCCGACTTCTGCTTCACTGTTTCAGTATAATAAATTCACATAAACTTGTGATTGTATGTACTGACTACTTATTAGTGCTATGACTATGAGCACCTGACTTCTGCTTCACTGTTTCAGTATAATAAATTCACATAAACTTGTGATTGTAGGTACTGACTACTTATTAATTCTGTGACTATGAGCACCTGACTTCTGCTTCACTGTTTCAGTATAATAAATTCACATAAACTTCTGTGATTGTAGGTACTGACTGCTTATTAATGCTATGACTATGAGCACCTGACTTCTGCTTCACTGTTTCAGTATAATAAATTCACATAAACTTGTGATTGTAGGTACTGACTACTTATTAATTCTGTGACTATGAGCACCTGACTTCTGCTTCACTGTTTCAGTATAATAAATTCACATAAACTTCTGTGATTGTAGGTACTGACTACTTATTAATGCTATGACTATGAGCACCTGACTTCTGCTTCACTGTTTCAGTATAATAAATTCACATAAACATGTGATTGTATGTACTGACTACTTATTAATGCTATGACTATGAGCACCTGACTTCTGCTTCACTGTTTCAGTATAATAAATTCACATAAACATGTGATTGTAGGTACTGACTACTTATTAATGCTATGACTATGAGCACCTGACTTCTGCTTCACTGTTTCAGTATAATAAATTCACATAAACTTGTGATTGTAGGTACTGACTACTTATTAATGCTATGACTATGAGCACCTGACTTCTGCTTCACTGTTTCAGTATAATAAATTCACATAAACTTGTGATTGTATGTACTGACTACTTATTAATGCTATGACTATGAGCACCTGACTTCTGCTTCACTGTTTCAGTATAATAAATTCACATAAACTTGTGATTGTATGTACTGACTACTTATTAATGCTATGACTATGAGCACCTGACTTCTGCTTCACTGTTTCAGTATAATAAATTCACATAAACTTGTGATTGTATGTACTGACTTCTTATTAGTGCTATGACTATGAGCACCTGACTTCTGCTTCACTGTTTCAGTATAATAAATTCACATAAACTTCTGTGATTGTAGGTACTGACTGCTTATTAATGCTATGACTATGAGCACCTGACTTCTGCTTCACTGTTTCAGTATAATAAATTCACATAAACTTGTGATTGTAGGTACTGACTACTTATTAATTCTGTGACTATGAGCACCTGACTTCTGCTTCACTGTTTCAGTATAATAAATTCACATAAACTTGTGATTGTAGGTACTGACTACTTATTAATGCTATGACTATGAGCACCTGACCTGCTTCACTGTTTCAGTGTAATAAATTCACACAAACTTCTGTGATTGTAGGTACTGACTGCTTATTAGTGCTATGACTATGAGCACCTGACTTCTGCTTCACTGTTTCAGTATAATAAATTCACATAAACTTGTGATTGTATGTACTGACTACTTATTAGTGCTATGACTATGAGCACCTGACTTCTGCTTCACTGTTTCAGTATAATAAATTCACATAAACTTGTGATTTTAGGTACTGACTACTTATTAATGCTATGACTATGAGCACCTGACTTCTGCTTCACTGTTTCAGTATAATAAATTCACATGAACTTGTGATTGTATGTACTGACTACTTATTAATGCTATGACTATGAGCACCTGACTTCTGCTTCACTGTTTCAGTGTAATAAATTCACATAAACTTCTGTGATTGTAGGTACTGACTACTTATTAGTGCTATGACTATGAGCACCTGACTTCTGCTTCACTGTTTCAGTGTAATAAATTCACATAAACATGTGATTGTAGGTACTGACTACTTATTAATGCTATGACTATGAGCACCTGACTTCTGCTTCACTGTTTCAGTGTAATAAATTCACATAAACTTGTGATTTTAGGTACTGACTACTTATTAATGCTATGACTATGAGCACCTGACTTCTGCTTCACTGTTTCAGTATAATAAATTCACATAAACATGTGATTGTAGGTACTGACTACTTATTAATGCTATGACTATGAGCACCTGACTTCTGCTTCACTGTTTCAGTGTAATAAATTCACATAAACTTCTGTGATTGTAGGTACTGACTACTTATTAATGCTATGACTATGAGCACCTGACTTCTGCTTCACTGTTTCAGTGTAATAAATTCACATAAACTTGTGATTTTAGGTACTGACTACTTATTAATGCTATGACTATGAGCACCTGACTTCTGCTTCACTGTTTCAGTATAATAAATTCACATAAACTTGTGATTGTAGGTACTGACTACTTATTAATTCTGTGACTATGAGCACCTGACTTCTGCTTCACTGTTTCAGTATAATAAATTCACATAAACTTGTGATTTTAGGTACTGACTACTTATTAATGCTATGACTATGAGCACCCGACTTCTGCTTCACTGTTTCAGTATAATAAATTCACATAAACTTGTGATTGTATGTACTGACTACTTATTAGTGCTATGACTATGAGCACCTGACTTCTGCTTCACTGTTTCAGTATAATAAATTCACATAAACTTGTGATTTTAGGTACTGACTACTTATTAATGCTATGACTATGAGCACCTGACTTCTGCTTCACTGTTTCAGTATAATAAATTCACATAAACTTCTGTGATTGTAGGTACTGACTACTTATTAATGCTATGACTATGAGCACCTGACTTCTGCTTCACTGTTTCAGTGTAATAAATTCACATAAACTTCTGTGATTGTAGGTACTGACTGCTTATTAATGCTATGACTATGAGCACCTGACTTCTGCTTCACTGTTTCAGTATAATAAATTCACATAAACTTGTGATTGTAGGTACTGACTACTTATTAATGCTATGACTATGAGCACCTGACTTCTGCTTCACTGTTTCAGTATAATAAATTCACATAAACTTGTGATTGTATGTACTGACTACTTATTAGTGCTATGACTATGAGCAACTGACTTCTGCTTCACTGTTTCAGTGTAATAAATTCACATGAACTTGTGATTGTAGGTACTGACTACTTATTAGTGCTATGACTATGAGCACCTGACTTCTGCTTCACTGTTTCAGTGTAATAAATTCACATAAACTTCTGTGATTGTAGGTACTGACTACTTATTAATGCTATGACTATGAGCACCTGACTTCTGCTTCACTGTTTCAGTATAATGAATTCACATAAACTTGTGATTGTATGTACTGAGTACTTACTAATGCTATGACTATGGAGCACCTGACTTCTGCTTCACTGTTTCAGTGTAATAAATTCACATAAACTTGTGATTGTATGTACTGACTACTTATTAATGCTATGACTATGAGCACCCGACTTCTGCTTCACTGTTTCAGTATAATAAATTCACATAAACTTGTGATTGTATGTACTGACTACTTATTAGTGCTATGACTATGAGCACCTGACTTCTGCTTCACTGTTTCAGTGTAATAAATTCACATAAACTTGTGATTTTAGGTACTGACTACTTATTAATGCTATGACTATGAGCACCTGACTTCTGCTTCACTGTTTCAGTATAATAAATTCACATAAACTTCTGTGATTGTAGGTACTGACTACTTATTAATGCTTTGACTATGAGCACCTGACTTCTGCTTCACTGTTTCAGTATAATAAATTCACATAAACTTGTGATTGTATGTACTGACTACTTATTAGTGCTATGACTATGAGCACCTGACTTCTGCTTCACTGTTTCAGTATAATAAATTCACATAAACTTGTGATTGTAGGTACTGACTACTTATTAATGCTATGACTATGAGCATCTGACTTCTGCTTCACTGTTTCAGTATAATAAATTCACATAAACTTGTGATTGTAGGTACTGACTACTTATTAATGCTATGACTATGAGCACCTGACTTCTGCTTCACTGTTTCAGTATAATAAATTCACATAAACTTCTGTGATTGTAGGTACTGACTACTTATTAATGCTATGACTATGAGCACCTGACTTCTGCTTCACTGTTTCAGTATAATAAATTCACATAAACTTGTGATTGTATGTACTGACTACTTATTAGTGCTATGACTATGAGCACCTGACTTCTGCTTCACTGTTTCAGTGTAATAAATTCACATAAACTTGTGATTGTAGGTACTGACTACTTATTAATGCTGTGACTATGAGCACCTGACTTCTGCTTCACTGTTTCAGTATAATAAATTCACATAAACTTGTGATTGTAGGTACTGACTACTTATTAATGCTATGACTATGAGCACCTGACTTCTGCTTCACTGTTTCAGTATAATAAATTCACATAAACTTCTGTGATTGTATGTACTGACTACTTATTAATGCTATGACTATGAGCACCTGACTTCTGCTTCACTGTTTCAGTATAATAAATTCACATAAACTTGTGATTGTAGGTACTGACTACTTATTAATGCTATGACTATGAGCACCTGACTTCTGCTTCACTGTTTCAGTATAATAAATTCACATAAACTTCTGTGATTGTAGGTACTGACTACTTATTAATGCTATGACTATGAGCACCTGACTTCTGCTTCACTGTTTCAGTATAATGAATTCACATAAACTTGTGATTGTATGTACTGAGTACTTACTAATGCTATGACTATGGAGCACCTGACTTCTGCTTCACTGTTTCAGTGTAATAAATTCACATAAACTTGTGATTGTATGTACTGACTACTTATTAATGCTATGACTATGAGCACCCGACTTCTGCTTCACTGTTTCAGTATAATAAATTCACATAAACTTGTGATTGTATGTACTGACTACTTATTAGTGCTATGACTATGAGCACCTGACTTCTGCTTCACTGTTTCAGTGTAATAAATTCACATAAACTTGTGATTTTAGGTACTGACTACTTATTAATGCTATGACTATGAGCACCTGACTTCTGCTTCACTGTTTCAGTATAATAAATTCACATAAACTTCTGTGATTGTAGGTACTGACTACTTATTAATGCTATGACTATGAGCACCTGACTTCTGCTTCACTGTTTCAGTATAATAAATTCACATAAACTTGTGATTGTATGTACTGACTACTTATTAGTGCTATGACTATGAGCACCTGACTTCTGCTTCACTGTTTCAGTATAATAAATTCACATAAACTTGTGATTGTAGGTACTGACTACTTATTAATGCTATGACTATGAGCACCTGACTTCTGCTTCACTGTTTCAGTGTAATAAATTCACATAAACTTGTGATTGTAGGTACTGACTACTTATTAGTGCTATGACTATGAGCACCTGACTTCTGCTTCACTGTTTCAGTATAATAAATTCACATAAACTTGTGATTGTATGTACTGACTACTTATTAATGCTGTGACTATGAGCACCTGACTTCTGCTTCACTGTTTCAGTATAATAAATTCACATAAACTTGTGATTGTAGGTACTGACTACTTATTAATGCTATGACTATGAGCACCTGACTTCTGCTTCACTGTTTCAGTATAATAAATTCACATAAACTTCTGTGATTGTATGTACTGACTACTTATTAATGCTATGACTATGAGCACCTGACTTCTGCTTCACTGTTTCAGTATAATAAATTCACATAAACTTGTGATTGTAGGTACTGACTACTTATTAATGCTATGACTATGAGCACCTGACTTCTGCTTCACTGTTTCAGTATAATAAATTCACATAAACTTCTGTGATTGTAGGTACTGACTACTTATTAATGCTATGACTATGAGCACCTGACTTCTGCTTCACTGTTTCAGTATAATAAATTCACATAAACTTCTGTGATTGTAGGTACTGACTACTTATTAATGCTATGACTATGAGCACCTGACTTCTGCTTCACTGTTTCAGTGTAATAAATTCACATAAACTTCTGTGATTGTAGGTACTGACTACTTATTAATGCTATGACTATGAGCACCTGACTTCTGCTTCACTGTTTCAGTATAATAAATTCACATAAACTTGTGATTGTAGGTACTGACTGCTTATTAATGCTATGACTATGAGCACCTGACTTCTGCTTCACTGTTTCAGTGTAATAAATTCACATAAACTTGTGATTTTAGGTACTGACTACTTATTAATGCTATGACTATGAGCACCTGACTTCTGCTTCACTGTTTCAGTATAATAAATTCACATAAACTTCTGTGATTGTAGGTACTGACTACTTATTAATGCTATGACTATGAGCATCTGACTTCTGCTTCACTGTTTCAGTATAATAAATTAACATAAACTTCTGTGATTGTAGGTACTGACTACTTATTAATGCTATGACTATGAGCACCTGATAACTTGAGGAAATTTGCTACTTCATTAATCAGTAGTACCATATTTTAATGTTGTATACTTTTCTGTTAGCCTCTTTTCTTTTTTATGCCGATGGTGCTTTTTGTTGACTCTTTATGCTATGACGCATCTAATTTTCTAATTACAATATGTATACTTGCATAGTAAGTCAACTAGGTCAGTGTGTACATATGTGATGAAATGCAATTTTTCTTTTTACAAGAAACATCTTTATTGAATTGTCACTGATGACATAGACAATCATACATCTATATAAATGAAAAGAAATCATAATGACATATTTTCAGTTGCAAATGTTATATATCATTTATAATCTATCCATTCATTGTCTGTAAAACAATACAAAGTTCATTTAATTCCTGCCTTCCCTAAAACCTCATCTCTCCTTCAAAACATTATTCTTCATGTATTGTGCCTGTGATGCCCCTGCATTGACCCAGTAATCAAGGAGCCTCAATCCTCACCACTGGCAAGAGCTAGGGGGGACGTACACATTGGGAGGATGACAAGTACACACACAGTAAAGTACAATTTCCCTTAAGAGCACACAGAGACCACAGTCAGTTTGGGGCTGGTTTCTGTCTCTTTCTCCAGATCCCTAATAAAACTCCCCACTGCCACAGCTATAGGGTTGAGATCTCAGTTGACTGGTTAAACCAAAACCTCCAGCACCCTCTCTGTTCAACCATTGCTTCGTGTCCCTGCCTAAGTAGCTCTCACACACACACACACACACACACACACACACACACACACACACTTTGAAATTTGATTCATGTATAAGCACACACACTTGGGACCGACTGATACAGGTTTACTAGCTATGCCCCCTTCTGCCTAGACTATAAGGTAGTTATCACTGCCACCAACCATCTGCTACTCTAGGCCCTTAACAAAGGGTGCCCATTTCTACTGTGCAATGTTACTAATAATCCAAATGGTAGTTCTGACCAAGTGCCAGGCTTTAAGGAGTGGCCTGTACAGTGTCAAGCACTCTAAGAGCTTAAATATGTCTCACAAATATCAACCACAAAGATGGTTTTAATTATATTTAATAATAATTAATAAAGGAACAAGACAATACTCAGAAAATAAATATGGTTACTTCAGAGTTCAAAATCACAGGAAATATTTTAAAACAGCATTTCAGGACAGTCTCAAATAAATACAGAAAACATCTAAACTAATCTTTACTATATTCCTAACTATATCTAAAAGAAATCACTGTACCCTAGTTACTTACTATTAGCAAAACAAGTGCAGATGGTGATGATGAGTGGATGTTCTTGCTAGGCCCAAGACAAAATGAAAAATGCACAGTCTCTCTCTGAGAGAGTTCTTAAATTACTTTCAAATATTGCTGCTGGATTAGCTTGGATGACATCACTTTTTGTCACCTGACTTTAGTTTCCAAGTTAAACCCTTTTTGTCAGAGACTAACATAATTTAGCAGCTCTCTGTGAAAATACATAGCCTTCAGATGTTTGCACCTGCTAGAGGGCATAAACAATAAAAGACTTACAAAACAATGCAGAAGGCATCCTAGTTCTAGACATCCTGTCTCTTTGCTGCTTTGAAACTAACTTTTATAGCACAATTGTAAAACACTTTAATTTCAACTTATTTTCTTGGAAGTTTTGCAAGTTCTATGTTCCAGCAGGGTACACTGTGGATACATCCTAGCTCAGTACATAACATCTAGTTCTATATAAATTATATCAATATTCACAAATGGCATAGAATTATTTACAAAATTCCAGATAGCTGAGCTGGTGGAATAACACCCCCCCCCCCCGAAAACTCAAGCTAGTTTTTCAAGTGACTCTTGAGAAACATTGCTTGAGAGGGTTGACTATCTGGGGGATACCTTACCCAATTGCCTGTCTTAGCAGCCCATCTACATTGGCATTGCTAACCCCACTGCAGTGCTGCAATGTCATATCATATGCTTGCAACCCTATGCTCCACCTTAGTAACTTGGCATTTTGCTGGCTGGCCCGATGTTGCCATGTTAAGGGATTGTGGTCTGTATCTACAGTGAATTTCCTTCCATACAGATAAGGCTGAAGTTTCAGTCAAGGGGCACCCTAGCCAAGGGTACTTGGAATGGGGTCCCTCCTAAAGCTCTGACAGGAATAGACTGCCCAAGCAAGTAGTGCTCCTCTGTAACCATTGCAGGCTTCACAGTAGTTAGGTCAGAGGCTGTGTCTGTCTTAGTAGTGGCCTCCTTCCCATCCACTAAGATAGGATATAACCTCTTGTGGTATTGTCTCAACACAACTTACTGCTGGCATTTTGTCATTCCCACTTACTGGCTCTCTCCCACCTTTACATCTGTATGCTACATGGCTCCACTGATTGCATTTAAAACATTTAACCCTTGGTCCTGGACATGTACCTGGACTAATGGCTTCCCCTGGACCTGGCAGACTCTGTTGGGGCAGTCTGGGCTGCCCACCATGGGTTCCCTTAGACCCATGAGCAGCACTGGGTATCGCTTTCTGGTGCAGTGATGGTCTAGGTATAGGTCACCCTTCTTCCCCACCTCTTCTGCAGTATTGCATTGTCTATCGGTTAACCAAATTCTCGTGTCCTCAAGCAAAGTGCTAAGGGCTTGTTCCCTCACCAAAAGGTCTGCAAGCCCTTCAGAAGTGGTGACATGACATCCACTCACCCACCTATGAAAATAAGTGCTTAGTTCAGCAGCATATTCACACATGCTTTCATCTGCCTTTCGTATATGCTCACAAAACTTTTTCTTATAAGCTTCAGGTGTTAAATTAAGGCATTCTAAAAGACAGTTCTTTACAATATTATAATTTAAGTAGTCAGTATCAGATAATTTAAAAATGGCAGTTACAGCTTTGCCATGGAGTGAGCAGGTCAAGAACATACCCAGAGCCTTTGGTCACCTTTATACTGTTTATATACCCTCTGAAGCATATGAATGAAACTATCAAAATTACCCCCATCTGTAAATTGTGGAAGAAACTTACTGACCTTTGTTAGTTCTGGGGTTCTGTTACTCCCTTCTCCATTACCTCCATGACTCTGGTGAAGAGTCAGCACCTTTTTTTCATGTTGCTTCTGCCTCTTCTTCTCCTCATCCTTTAGACATCACATTTTCTCATTTTCCTCAGCCTCTCTGCTGCTTCTATTTTCAAACGCTTGGCCTCCAGTTCGAGTCTCTCTAACTCCAGATAGATTTTTAAGTCCTCTGTGGAAAGGTTGAGCAGTTCATTTTCTGATACTTGTACATCTCCACGGCCTGCCTGGCTGTCCTCCTGATCGCTGGTCTGTGATACAGTTGTGCCCAAAGCTACAATAATTTCTGCCGTAGTCAGGTCGGCATGCATCAGTCCTTTAGCCTGGCACATCTCAGTCAACTGGCTCTTTGCCAGCTTGCCAGACTCCTCTGCTGACATGCTTGCCTGCTCTCCCTGATTAATGGGTTGTGTCTTTCGGCTTTTCCCAGTTAGGGGTTGCCACAGCAGAACTCCGGTCTGCTAATGATTGGTAGTTGATTTTTACGTGCCGAGTTACCAGCCCTGATGCACAACCTTCAATGAAGGTACGCCCATTCATGCATGTCCCCACGCAGAAGACACTCTAGCTGAGAATCGAGCTGGATAGCGTCTTACTGTGAGGCGACAATGCTACTGCAGCAACTAAGCTAAATAAAAAAATAAAACAATTGTGATGTGAAAATCTGAATGTTCACTGCATGGTTGATTGAGAGTACAAACACCTTCAGTGACCACTGTGCACAAGCTACAGGAATTCATTATCCACACCACTAGAAGCCAATTTATATGTGATGTGGCTATCTCACAACTGTCAGCCAGTTAATATGTGATGTGGATATTCCACCACTGTCCACCAATTAATATTTGATGGCCCTGTACTGGCCCAGTAATCAAGGAGTCTCAATCCTCACCACTGGCAACAGCTAGGGGATGTACACATTGGGAGGATGACAAGTACTCACGCAGTAAAGTACAGTTTCCCTTAAGAGCACTTAAAGACCACAGTCAGTCTGGGGCTGGTTCCCACTGGCACAGCTATAGAGGTAAGTTCTCAGTTATGTGGTCAAGCCTAAACCTCCAGCACCCTCTCTGTCCAACAAGTGCTTTGTGTCCCTGCCCAAGTAGCTGACATACACACACACACACACACACACTTTGAAATTTGATTTATACACACACACACACACACACACACACACACCTGGGAAAAACTGGTACAGGTTTACTAGCTATGCCTGCTTCTGCCAGACTATAAGGTAGTTGTCACTGCCACCAACCACTCATCAGCAACTCTAGGCCCTTAACAAAGGGTGCCCAAGCCTACTGTGTAATGTTACTAATAATCCAAATGGTAGTTCTGACCAAAAACCAGGTTGCTATGAGTGGCCTGTACAGTGACACCAAATACATATGCAAATACTGTAATAGCTTAAATATGTCTCACAAATATCAGCCACAAAGATAGGTTTAAATATATGTAATAATAAGTAGTAAAAGAACAAGACAATACTCAGAAAACAAACAGAGTTACTTCAGAGTTCAAAATCACAGGAAATATTTTAAAACAACATTGCAGGGCAGTCTCTAATAAATACAGAAAACATCTAAACTAATCTTTACTATATCCCTAACTATATCTAAAGAACTCACTGTACCCTAGTTACTTACTATTAGCAAGGTGAGTGCAGATGGTGATGATGAGTGGATGTTCTTGCTAAGTCCAAGACAAAATACAAAATGCACAGTCTCTCTCTGAGAAAGTTCTTAAGTTAATATCAAATATTACTGCTGGGTTAGCTTGGATGACATCACTTGTTGTCACCTGACTTCAGTTCCCAAGTTAAACCCTTTTGAAAGAGACTAACAGAATTTCACAGCTCTCTGTGAAAATACATGGCCTTCAGATGTTTGCACCTGCTAGAGGACATAAAACAATAAAACACTTACAAAACAATGCAGAAGGCACCTTAGTTCTAGACATCCTGTCTCTTTGCTGCATTGAAACTTACTTTTATAGCACAATCGTAAAGCACTTAATTTCAAATTATTTTCTTGAAGTTTTGCAAGTTAACCTTCTATGTTCCAGCGGGGTACACTGTGGATACATCTTAGCTCAGTACATAACATATAGTTCTGAATAAATCATACCAGTATTCACAAATGACGTAGAATTATTTTAAAAATTCCAGATAGCTGGGCTGGCAGTGTGGTAGTTCCCATTTTTTATGTAATTTGCTGCTACCCTTTTCTAAAGATCCCACTTCCAGTTGTTTACCTCTGTTACTGTAGTCACTGTCCCTAGTGTAGACTATGATTTCGATTTTCTAGCAGTTGCTTTTTTGGCAGCTACCAGAATTAAACTCAAAAGGCCTTACTATGTATAGGCAATTCCGATTCTGTATCACAGTTCAGAAAAAATAATTTCCTTACATAACACCAATTTGCTCACCTAGTATTTATGACAGAGTAGTCTGCAGGGAATTTTTAAGTCTGCCAACTCTTTGCACTCTCAAAAAATATGTTACCAATTGCCTCTTTCTTCCCCATCACACTTCTAACATTTGCAGTCTACCTGAAGAAATATTCTGTGGAGAAGGCTTGGGGTGCAAAAATACCTATGGAAACACTTCTAAGTCAAGCTCCTAAATCTTCTAGACTTTGCTGCATATTTGGGAGCCATATCCCTTCATTGTTTCCTTGTGAATTGCTTATCCAGTCTCGCTTCCCAATTATTTCCAACCCCCCCTCCTGATTGATTCCTGCATTTATCATGCAATACTTTATACTCCCTACCAGTTATTCCTACTTTAACAGTAGCCTGTTTTCTAGATTATGTTAAAAACTCTACCAGTTCTGGTCTCCCACCTAGGATACCTCCATCCCTCTCTCCTTACCTACATTCTGATATCAAACCCTGAGAGGGAAGGCAATCTCCAGCCCCCAATCCAAATGAATTCTTCGCCTCTTCCCATTCTATCATCTTTCCCTCTCTTAATCACCTTCTCTCAATACTGTGGTTCCCTGACCATTTTTCTCCAGCAAATTCCAGCCCCTCCTGCTTATTTTCTGTACCCCAACTGCAGTAGCCCTATTTGCAGAATCTCCTTTCTCCATCCACATGCTGGCTTAGTCCCTAGAATATTTTCTGCCACTTTATGAATGCTACATCCTGCATGGTTATTGTTATTCTTAAGGATCTACATCCAAAATCCTAGTCTCTCCTTGTTTCTTGAGTTCTACCATTTCATCATCCCACTCCACCTTGAATTATAGCTTTCTGCTTGTACTTTGTATAACAGCCGTGACTGTGTAGCTCTGAAATACCTCCTCAAATTAGGCAATCCCAAACCACCCTGCTCTACACGAAGGATGAACCCAACACACTTGACTCTTGCCCTCCCAAACAAAATCCTTCAACCCTCTATTAATTGCAATCCACAACTTCTCCTCTGGCTCATAAAAATATTCCTGGCATGTGTACAAAGCCAAAGGGACCAAAAACATTCTCACCGCTTGTATCTTGCTGTTCATATCCATAAAACAGAGCTTCCAGTTTCGTTAAACACAAAATACTGGAACAGAAGGAAGAAGGCACACACTAGACCTCAGTAATAAAATGAAGCGCTTTTCGTTTATGTTAGATCATAAACTTCTTCAGACAAAATTTTACAATTCAAGTCACATTTAAATACATAATAAAACAAATGCATAAACCAATCAGCAAGTAGAATACATTAATTAAAATGGAAACTAATAGCAAACACACCACCCCCTTATTAAAGCAAATGAAATTCATTTAAACACACAGAAATACAAATAGTTTCTGTCATCACATCAACTAGTCTAGTGCTAAAACTATAAACACAACTTGACTATATTATAAAATCAGTTTTACTTTAACTACAAAGAAAGTTTTTTTAATAAAAAGAAGAAGAAGAAGAAAGAAAGTTTAAATAAAATTCCAATTCTAACTTCATTCTATTTGTTCACAAAGTTAACTAACGGTTTAAACTTTTAAGTTTCAGTATGCTACTTATGACACAGCCATCATTTAAACCAGGCTGATGGTAAGCGTTAAACCTAATCTGCCAGGAAAGTTCTAACTCTTCAAGTTTTAAAGCATCTGGGCCACCTCTTGAGTTAATAAGCACTTGATCAATAACAATAAATTTAAATGTATGTCCAGGAAATAGATTAATATGTTTCGCTAGGGCATTTTCAAGTTTGTGTTTCCTAATAGCGTAAAGGTGTTCATATACGCGTTCCCGTAGCTTTCTTTCAGTCTTGCCCACGTAAAACGCTGGGCAAAACTGACACAAAGCCAGGTAAACAACCATCTTAGAGTTGCAGTTGTTCCTAAACTTTAAGTTATACACAAAGTTGTTCACTGAAATTCTGTTGGATTCTAAGATAAAACCACAGTAGTTACAAGCTTGGCATTTATACATGCCAGGAGTCCTAACAGGGTTAGATCTGAGTCCTTCACAGTAGCTTTTAAGGTTTCTACCTTTTCTATAAATCACTACAGGTTGATCCCCCACCTTAGAGAAGACGTCAATGTCACCTTTAAAAATGTCCCAATTTTTTCTAAGAATATTGAAACAGGCAGAACTATTAATACAGTAATTGGTAATGAAAGCAGAGTTAAATCTATCTGGTCGTAAATGGTTATCTGAGTCCTGGTCAACAACAGGGCTGAGAGGCAAAGTAGTGATAGATGACCTAATTGACCTGTTGGACAATAAGGGAACATAAACCAAGGTGTGACGTTTATGAGTTACCTCGTGGATTAATTCACTAATAAGGTGTAAAGGATACCCTCTAGACTGGAACATTTCTTTAATAAATAAACATTCCTGGTCAAAAACATCATCCAATGTGGAAATGCGTGCTGCTCGGACTAACTGTCCTTTAATGATGGCACGTTTCTGGTGGTAGGGGTGACAACTCGTGTAATGTAACATGGAGTTACAGTAGGTTTTCTTTCTGTGAATTGATGAGACAAATCTACTTGACAAGGTATCTTTAGTCAAAGAGATGTCTAAATAATCGATAACCGAAACATTAAAGTTAAATGTAAATTCAAGAAATGATGTCGTCGAATTAAAGTATTCAACCAATAGTTTAGCTTCTGAAGCGTTGCCATCCAAAAGAATAAAAATGTCATCCAAAAAGCGGGTGTAAAATATGATGTTGTCTTTAAATAAGTTGTTGTTAAATACAAAATGATGTTCCCAATAGGCCATCACCATGTTGGCCACACATGGGGAGCCCATTGCCACCCCTACTCTTTGAAGGTAGAAGTCACCATCAAACACAAAAAAGTTATTTTTCAAAATCAACTCCAGTAAATCACCTACAAGTAAGATGTCATCATTAGGACTGTCTAAGAGTCTCAACATTTCTCCTACCCAATCTATAGCTATAGTGTGGGGAATACAAGTATACAAATCCTTAACATCTATAGTTAAAAAATTGTAATTGGGATTGTATTCTAATACATTGATGTTACCGAGAAATGTCCAAGAGTCCTTACAGATTTGTTTTAAACCAACAAGGTACTTTTGTAAAATACGGTCAACCACCTTTGCACAGGGGTAAGTGGGGGAACCCCTACTATCCACTAATGGACGCATAGGTGGATTTTCTATGCATTTGTGGATTTTGGGGATCCCAAAAAGACTAGGAAACCTTGGAAAGGCAGTGACCATAAAGTTGTACATATCACGGGTGATTTTATCCTCGATATACAGGTCTTCAATCACATTCTTAATCCTATTATATGCTGTATTAATCTCAGATCGGGAACTTATGTCATAAGACTCTGTATTTAGTAAAGTCTCCATCCTATTAACATAATCTAGTTGTTCAAACACCACTACACCTCCTCCTTTATCAGGCTTACATATTCTTAAATTATTCAATTTAATGAAATCCAAACTGTCCCTTTCTGTTCGCATAACACTAGGTTGGTATGTGTTAAAGGTGTCAAAGGTGGCAAAATTAACTAAATTTCGAAAATCCAGTTCACAGAATTGTTCGAAAGCTTTAATCAGAGGGTTAAGTGGTGGGTTAAATGTACTAGGAATGTGAAACTGACTAGTTTCCCTTTGAGGGTCGTCACCAAACATAACCCTAAAGTTAAGCTTCCTAGTAAATAACTTTAGGTCGATAATAGTTTTAACTATATCCAATTTCCTAGGTGGGACATAGGTGTTACCTTTAGACAGGAGTTCAACAACCTCAGATGGAATAGTCACATTAGAAAAGTTATAAACAGTAAAATCACCCTTATCATTAACTAGAAACGTTGGAACTTTACTAATTACATCCTCATCAACCACAGTAATAGTGGCGTTAGTAATAACAGAACAATCAAGAGGTCCATCAGTCAAGTCTCCGTCGAAAGCTGGTAAGACACTTGGTTCACTAATATTAAGTAAGACTAAGTCATTAAGCAAATTTTCACTGTTAACTCCTAGTGGTAAACCTACCACTCTACAGTTCAGTTGTTCTTCTGTTTCCTTTTTTGGTTCGGTTGAACTGGTTGTTGCTGTTTCTGTCTCCCCCCTAAAAAATTTTGGTTGTTAGATCTCAGGTTGTAGTGACCAGATGTACTACTCGTCTGGTTAGACACAGCGTCACTGTAAGTAAATTCACTTGACCCATTCTGAGGTAGCACATCGCTGAAAACCTGGTTATTGTACCCTGGAACTTGGTCGTTGTTGTTCTCACGACCAGAACGACCAGCACTATTGACCTTGAAACTAGTTTGGGAAATAGAAGGTTTAGGGTAGGCTACCCCATCCTGGTAAGCCTTTAAATCCCTATCGAGTTTTTTCACCTTGTTTTGTTTCAGTTTGTTTAAAAACATATCAATGCTGGTAAAAATACGATTGTATTAAATATATGAGCAAACTCTATGTTAAGCTTTATTTTCTTATCAAGATCCCCAACTGTCTCAGTCAAAGCCTCGACTGCAAACACATAGTGTTTACACATAAGTTCCAAGAGTTCAAACCCTTGACGGTCAAACAATGCTACAATTTCCAAATGGAAAGGAGAATTGGGTTCAAGCCCAGTGGGTACTATAGCCGAAGCCCTTTAGGCACAATTTTGTTCTTCAAGCACTCTTTAAAGTAGGAAACCTCTAACTGGGTTTTCCTCAATTTAACTAACAAACGGTCGAACTCTTTAAGATCAGATGTAATATTGACATCTTCGGCTACAACACCTCTTTCATTGTTAGTTAACCTGGTGTTGGCGCCAAAAAAAGATGAATTAGAAAGCCACGACTGCAGGTTAAAGTTAGAAAAAGTACCTGATTGTGTGAGGTTTTGCTGTCCGGGATCCCCATCACCAGTTCTAAAATTCGGACTCGCTACTGCATGTTGGCTATTCGATTCAGAGCATCTTCCGTTAATGCCATGACAAGGGATGCCGTTAGTGACATCAAATGCTGGTAAACGGCACCGGTTAAGACTGCTGCTCGGATCCATTCGAGGTCGTCATTATTATCTTGCTTTGCAGTCGACGGCAAACCGCGGCCATATCCGACTCTACCAGCAGCGTAGGGCAACCAGGATAATGAAGTAAGCTTGCCATGTGGACAGAGATGTCGCCAGGGATCCACCTGGATCCGAGCAGCAGTCTTAACTTCGTGCCGTTTACCAGCATTTGATGTCACTAACGGCATCCCTTGTCATGGCATTAACGAAGATGCTCTGAATCGAATAGCCAACATGCAGTAGCGAGTCCAATTTTAGAACTGGTGATGGGGATCCCGACAGCAAAACCTCACACAATCAGGTACTTTTTCTAACTTTAACCTACAGTCTTGGCTCTCTAATTCATCTTTTTTTGGCGCCAACACCAGGTTAACTAACAATGAAAGAGGTGTTGTAGCCGAAGATGTCAATATTACATCTGATCTTAAAGAGTTCGACCGTTTGTTAGTTAAATTGAGGAAAACCCAGTTAGAGGTTTCCTACTTTAAAGAGTGCTTGAAGAACAAAATTGTGCCTAAAGGGCTTCGGCGTTGGCAGTACCCCACTGGGCTTGAACCCAATTCTCCTTTCCATTTGGAAATTGTAGCATTGTTTGACCGTCAAGGGTTTGAACTTGAACTTATGTAAACACTATGTGTTTGCAGTCGAGGCTTTGACTGAGACAGTTGGGGATCTTGATAAGAAAATAAAGCTTAACATAGAGTTTGCTCGCTATAAGTATGAATACAATCGTATTTTTACCAGCATTGATATGTTTTTAAACAAACTGAAACAAAACAAGGTGAAAAAACTCGATAGGGATTTAAAGGCTTACCAGGATGGGGTAGCCTACCCTAAACCTTCTATTTCCCAAACTAGTTTCAAGGTCAATAGTGCTGGTCGTTCTGGTCGTGAGAACAACAACGACCAAGTTCCAGGGTACAATAACCAGGTTTTCAGCGATGTGCTACCTCAGAATGGGTCAAGTGAATTTACTTACAGTGACGCTGTGTCTAACCAGACGAGTAGTACTTCTGGTCACTACAACCTGAGATCTAACAACCACAATTTTTTAGGGGGGAGACAGAAACAGCAGCAACCAGTTCAACCGAACCAAAAAAGGAAACAGAAGAACAACTGAACTGTAGAGTGGTAGGTTTACCACTAGGAGTTAACAGTGAAAATTTGCTTAATGACTTAGTCTTACTTAATATTAGTGAACCAAGTGTCTTACCAGCTTTCGACGGAGACTTGACTGATGGACCTCTTGATTGTTCTGTTATTACTAACGCCACTATTACTGTGGTTGATGAGGATGTAATTAGTAAAGTTCCAACGTTTCTAGTTAATGATAAGGGTGATTTTACTGTTTATAACTTTTCTAATGTGACTATTCCATCTGAGGTTGTTGAACTCCTGTCTAAAGGTAACACCTATGTCCCACCTAGGAAATTGGATATAGTTAAAACTATTATCGACCTAAAGTTATTTACTAGGAAGCTTAACTTTAGGGTTATGTTTGGTGACGACCCTCAAAGGGAAACTAGTCAGTTTCACATTCCTAGTACATTTAACCCACCACTTAACCCTCTGATTAAAGCTTTCGAACAATTCTGTGAACTGGATTTTCGAAATTTAGTTAATTTTGCCACCTTTGACACCTTTAACACATACCAACCTAGTGTTATGCGAACAGAAAGGGACAGTTTGGATTTCATTAAATTGAATAATTTAAGAATATGTAAGCCTGATAAAGGAGGAGGTGTAGTGGTGTTTGAACAACTAGATTATGTTAATAGGATGGAGACTTTACTAAATACAGAGTCTTATGACATAAGTTCCCGATCTGAGATTAATACAGCATATAATAGGATTAAGAATGTGATTGAAGACCTGTATATCGAGGATAAAATCACCCGTGATATGTACAACTTTATGGTCACTGCCTTTCCAAGGTTTCCTAGTCTTTTTGGGATCCCCAAAATCCACAAATGCATAGAAATTCCACCTATGCGTCCATTAGTGGATAGTAGGGGTTCCCCCACTTACCCCTGTGCAAAGGTGGTTGACCGTATTTTACAAAAGTACCTTGTTGGTTTAAAACAAATCTGTAAGGACTCTTGGACATTTCTCGGTAACATCAATGTATTAGAATACAATCCCAATTACAATTTTTTAACTATAGATGTTAAGGATTTGTATACTTGTATTCCCCACACTATAGCTATAGATTGGGTAGGAGAAATGTTGAGACTCTTAGACAGTCCTAATGATGACATCTTACTTGTAGGTGATTTACTGGAGTTGATTTTGAAAAATAACTTTTTTGTGTTTGATGGTGACTTCTACCTTCAAAGAGTAGGGTGGCAATGGCTCCCCATGTGGCCAGTGTGGCCAACATGGTGATGGCCTATTGGGAACATCATTTTGTATTTAACAACAACTTATTTAAAGACAACATCATATTTTACACCCGCTTTTTGGATGACATTTTTATTCTTTTGGATGGCAACGCTTCAGAAGCTAAACTATTGGTTGAATACTTTAATTCGACGACATCATTTCTTGAATTTACATTTAACTTTAATGTTTCGGTTATCGATTATTTAGACATCTCTTTGACTAAAGATACCTTGTCAAGTAGATTTGTCTCATCAATTCACAGAAAGAAAACCTACTGTAACTCCATGTTACATTACACGAGTTGTCACCCCTACCAGTGGCGTAACTACGCGAGGCGAAGTGAGGCAATTGCCTCAGGGCGCCAAGTGGCAGGGGGGCGCTTTTACAGGGGCCATACCTCTTTAATTTCCGAATTTCTTGTTTCTCTTTTTAAATAACTCCCTATGTCATCACGCCGTGTGTGATGACGTCAGCTTCTACAGAACGGTATGTGTGTGCAGAGCGCAAAATTTATTCCCATATCTTCTCTCCTCCTCCAGGTAAAATATAAACAGTAAAGTAAATCTATATGACAAACTGCTGCAGCTTTAATTATTTAAGCTGCAGGCTACGTTTTTATGATTACTGTGCTTTTGTTTCAGTTTCCATATTTAACGGCTGTAGACACTAGGCAGGTAACGGTTACATTTGATTATGCGAAACTGTGCTTTCATTTACATTTTCATTGCAGGTAGAAGAGCTTGACTTATTTAACAGAGTCAGAGAAAGTGTGCTTGTTTTGCTTTAACAGTTGCAGGTCTACAGGAGAAAATGTGCTTTCAGTGTACATATTGGCTTACAGACAGGGAGAAGTGTGTGCGCTTTGCTTATTTAACAAGAAACTGCTTTCGTTTTACTTTTTTTAACAGTTTCAGCAGATTAAAATGTGCTTTCATGTATATTGGTTTCAGGATGAGAGAAAGTGTATGTGTGCTTCACTTATTTAATGAGAAACTGCTTTCGTTTTACTTATGATAGTCGCAGAAGAAAATGTGCTTTCAATGTGTATGTATCGGCTTACAGGCAGAGCAAGAAAGTGTGTGCTTTAACAGAGAAACTGCTTTTGTTTTTAATAGTTACAGGATAAAATGTGCTTTCGTGTACATATTGGCTTATAGGCAGGACGAGAAAGCTTGTGCTTTGGTTATTTAAGGAGAAACTGCTTTTGTTTTACTTTCACTTTAACAGTTGTAGGCAGGAGAAAGTGTGTGCCTTACTTATTTAAGGAGAAACTGCTTTAGTTTTACTTTCACTTTAACAGATGGAGCCTGCAGGACGAGAAAGCTTGTGCTTTGCTTATTTAAGGAGAAACCGCTGTCGTTTTACTCTTAGCTGCAGGTCTGCAGAAGAACATGTGCTTTCAGTGAGTAAATATTGGCTTACAGGCAGGGCAAGAAAGTGTGCTTTGCTTATTTACGGAGAAACTGCTTTAGTTTTACTTTTAACAGTTGCAGCAGCCAGCAGGAGAAAATGTGCTTTCATGTAGAAAATTTCTTACAGGCAAGACGAGAAAGTGTTTTAACAGAGAAACTGCTTTATTTTGTTTAGTTGCAGAATAAAATGTGCTTCCATGTACATATTGGCTTACAGGCAGGACGAGAAAGCTTGTGCTTTGCTTATTTAAGGAGAAACTGCTGTCGTTTTAACAGTTGCAGGTCTGCAGGAGAACATGTGCTTTCAGTGTGTAAATATTGGTTTACAGGCAGGGCAAGAAAGTGTGCTTTGCTTATTTAACAAGAAACTGCTTTCGTTTTACTTTTTTTTAACAGTTGCAGCAGAAGAAAATGTGCTTTCATGTACATATTGGCTTCAGGGTGAGAGAAAGTTTGTGCTTCACTTATTTAATGAGAAACCGCTTTCGTTTTACTTTTAATAGTCGCAGAAGAAAATGTGCTTTCAATGTGTACATATCGGCTTACATGCAGAGCAAGAAAGTGTGTGCTTTAACAGAGAAACTGCTTTTGTTTTTAATAGTTACAGGATAAAATGTGCTTTCATGTACATATTGGCTTACAGGCAGGAGAAAGTGTGTGCCTTACTTATTTAACAAACTGTGTTTTCAGTTTACTTTAATGGCTGCAGGAGAGTGTGTGTGTGTGTGTGTGTGTGTGTGTGTGTGTGTGTGTGTGTGTGTGTGTGTGTGTGTGTGTGTGTGTGTGTGTGTCCGTGTCTGGAATGTTTGGCTTATACTTTTGGTCTGTTCCTCTTAAAATTTGTGGTTTTCCTGGCAAATCCAGTGAGAACTGATTTCACTAAATAATGATATATATTTAAGTTTCAATTTTCCTATCTTTCAGGAAATGCATGGTAACACAACACACATGTTATTCTAGCAACTTTTCTAAGATGATACAAGCACTCTTTAAAATGTGTCCTTGGTTTTGGGCTTTTCTCCCTCCCAATAAATTTTGGCTATTTCCAGATTTCTTGTGCTGATTAGGTCTTCAGGGAGAGAAGCTTAGTGTTGCTTATGGTAAATCTGTTTGTGTTATTAGTAGCACAAGAGGCAGAATACTTGCTAAGCTGGGGTTCTACTCCCCAGCATGTAGATGGATTGCTGTGCTGATGCTATACTCTGTTGTACCTTTAAATGGGGTGGATGCTGCCGTCCTGAGAATGTTCTCTTTGGCAGAGATGCCTAGTAACTATGAATGAACCTGTTATCAGTTTGCCATCGATTCCTATTGTAATATTACTAGGCTAGCTTATTTTTGTATGCAACATAGGCAATTTATATCTCAAGGAACAGGCACTTTATTTGTAGATGAAACAATGAAATAGTAAGTTGTTAGCTAGCAGCAACCTCTGTATTAGTTACAGATCTTACATATTTCTTTAATGTGGAATTATTTAGATGACTGGAGGTACAATTCACATTCTGGTATCTATATAATGTACTGTTTTATAATTGTTTTTTTTTTTACTTTTGCTGAAATAGCACGTCTCCAGATTTCAGTGTTTTATGCCACTGTCATAGGTCAAGCGAACGTGACTATATGTGATTTATTTGGCTTCGGTCATCTTGATGGCTTGGGTTCCTGGGGTTAGGAAAGTTTGCCTCAGGGCGCTTCTAACGTAGTTACGCCACTGACCCCTACCACCAGAAACGTGCCATCATTAAAGGACAGTTAGTCCGAGCAGCACGCATTTCCACATTGGATGATGTTTTTGACCAGGAATGTTTATTTATTAAAGAAATGTTCCAGTCTAGAGGGTATCCTTTACACCTTATTAGTGAATTAATCCACGAGGTAACTCATAAACGTCACACCTTGGTTTATGTTCCCTTATTGTCCAACAGGTCAATTAGGTCATCTATCACTACTTTGCCTCTCAGCCCTGTTGTTGACCAGGACCCAGATAACCATTTACGACCAGATAGATTTAACTCTGCTTTCATTACCAATTACTGTATTAATAGTTCTGCCTGTTTCAATATTCTTAGAAAAAATTGGGACATTTTTAAAGGTGACATTGACGTCTTCTCTAAGGTGGGGGATCAACCTGTAGTGATTTATAGAAAAGGTAGAAACCTTAAAAGCTACTGTGAAGGACTCAGATCTAACCCTGTTAGGACTCCTGGCATGTATAAATGCCAAGCTTGTAACTACTGTGGTTTTATCTTAGAATCCAACAGAATTTCAGTGAACAACTTTGTGTATAACTTAAAGTTTAGGAACAACTGCAACTCTAAGATGGTTGTTTACCTGGCTTTGTGTCAGTTTTGCCCAGCGTTTTACGTGGGCAAGACTGAAAGAAAGCTACGGAATGCGATATGAACACCTTTACGCTATTAGGAAACACAAACTTGAAAATGCCCTAGCGAAACATATTAATCTATTTCCTGGACATACATTTAAATTTATTGTTATTGATCAAGTGCTTATTAACTCAAGAGGTGGCCCAGATGCTTTAAAACTTGAAGAGTTAGAACTTTCCTGGCAGATTAGGTTTAACGCTTACCATCAGCCTGGTTTAAATGATGGCTGTGTCATAAGTAGCATACTGAAACTTAAAAGTTTAAACCGTTAGTTAACTTTGTGAACAAATAGAATGAAGTTAGAATTGGAATTTTATTTAAACTTTCTTTCTTCTTCTTCTTCTTTTTATTAAAAAAACTTTTTTTGTAGTTAAAGTAAAACTGATTTTATAATATAGTCAAGTTGTGTTTATAGTTTTAGCACTAGACTAGTTGATGTGATGATAGAAACTATTTGTATTTCTGTGTGTTTAAATGAATTTCATTTGCTTTAATAAGGGGGTGGTGTGTTTGCTATTAGTTTCCATTTTAATTAATGTATTCTACTTGCTGATTGGTTTATGCATTTGTTTTATTATGTATTTAAATGTGACTTGAATTGTAAAATTTTGTCTGAAGAAGTTTATGATCTAACATAAACGAAAAGTGCTTCATTTTATTACTGAGGTCTAGTGTGTGCCTTCTTCCTTCTGTTCCAGTATTTTGTGTTTAACGAGTCTGTTTCACTGTTTGAATTTTTAGAGCTTCCAGTTTCTCAGTCTTTGTATCATCCCTCATTTAGTCTCTTCCCACATATCCTCAGCTGCCACAACAGAATCCTTTCCAATCCATACTCGCACGCACTTCATTTTTTCATGTCCCCACAAACATGGGCACCACTGAATAAACCCATGCGCAGGTACACATTTTACAGCTATTGTCTTTGCTCCATCTTTAACAATTTCACATCCCAAAAAGACTTGAATGCTTCACAACACAGAAATATCACCCTCTGGTTCCATCAGGTATAAAATAATGTCAACTGTAAATAAATCCATATACTCTTGACCACCATACCAATCACATCACATCTATGAATTTCTGAGTTCCCCACTTTCCCCTGCCAGTGACTCCTCTGAATTTCTGATTCCCCCTCTTTCCCTGCCAGTGACTCTAAACATAAAACAGACAACAAAGGGGAAAGAGGACACCCCAGCCTGGTTCCTAGTCTCAAAAAGAACCCATCAGCGAGGAATCTCTGACTTAAATTTTCATCTCTGATGCCTCATATGTCTTCCTAATAAAGTTTATAATTTTATCAAGGAATGTAAATGCTTCCATTTCCCTATTCATAAAATCACAGCTTATTCAGTCAAATGCTTTCTCTGAGTCAAGACCGACCAACAACAGTGGTATTTTCTTAATATTCTGCTTCCCTTAGATAATCATTGTTCTACTAATGTCAAATGTTTGCATCCACTCCACAAAACCACATTGCTCAATATCTCTCAATATTGGCATCACCTTTGCTCTTATTTTGTCATTATAGCCATAAGCACTTCATAATCATGGTTTAGAATTGAAATGGGCTTATATGAAGCTGGATGTGATGTGTCTTTGCCATCTGTGATGTCCCCTCCTGGACCAGTAATCAAGGAGTCTGAATTCTCACCACTGACACTGAAGATGGACTTTCATTTGCAACAAAATTGGATACACCCAGTTTTTCCATATGCAGCTCTCTGCATCAAGTACAATTTCCCTTAAGAGTACACAGGGAAGACGGTCAGTCTGATGGCTGGTTTCTGTTGCTTTGTCCACATCCCCATTAAGACTCCCCACTGGCACAGCTTTAGAGTTGAGTCCTCAGCCAAGTGTACAAGCCAAGTCTTCCACCATTCTGTCTGTTAAACCAGTACTTTGTATCCCTGCTCCTAGCAGTTGACACACACACACACACACACACACACACACACACACACACACACACACACACACACACACACACACACACACACCTGGGAAAGGCTGTCACAAATTTACTAGCTATGCCATAGGGGGCCTTCTGCCCACACTATGAAGTAGATACACTGCCACCAGACACTCCAAAGCCAGCTACTGCCAGGCTCTTACAAGGGTACCAAATTATACTGAGTGAAATTAATAGTAATACAAATGATAGCTTGTCCAATGCAGTAAGGCTTTCAGGAGTGGCCACAGAGTCACCAAAGAGATATAACTACTCTCAAAGGTAAAAATATTCTCTAAAGGACCAACCACAATGAAAAGTTTAAATATAATTAATAATAAATAATACAACAATGTGAAATACTAAATATCTATTTACAGTAAACACCAGAGTTTCAGTCACAAGCAATACTAAAATAATAGAGATGAATAGATTTGCACAGGTACAGAAAAACAGTACTTAACTAATTTCATTATATTCTCCTGACTGATCTAAAGAATTGTTATTCCCTGGTTCACTTACTAGAGTAAGGCAAGATGAAGTATGTGAGTGGTCTTCCTTCCTTCTTTGTCAGGTTCTAAAAACAGAGTGCTCTTGAGACTTCAGTCTCATGTAGTATTAAAACATAATTTTTAGTGATAGATTACAGAATGACATCAATATACCTGGTCATCTGACTTCTGTTTCCCACACTACTCCCATCACTAGAAGCTGCCAGGATTTAGCACATATGTATTACAATACATATCTTGAGCTTTGCTAAAGTTTATTGCAGCATCTGGAAGATGTAAAACAATTTTAACACTTCTGCTCTTCTTACAGAAACTAACAAACGATACTTCTTCAGGACATTATGTCTCTGGCTTCATTCAGAAGTGTGAGATAACATCTTTATGGCATAGGCCCAGTTATTTAATTTCAGAACATTTTTCAAAGTTAGCTGCAACTGCACTGTGATTAACCTTTTCTCTTCCAGTATCCTCTGTTGTAATATATTAATTTCAACCACTACAATGCATACATTTAATGAGTTACTACTTGCACATATATTTATTTTCTGTCCAGCAGGGCACTCTGTTGATACATTTTCAACACAAGCAAACCTCACAAATGCATTTTCATCACAAGTATCTGTACAAATCATTTTGCTATACAAATGACATAATTCTTTACAAAATTCCAGCCAGCTGTGCTGGCATATGTTACACATCCACTGCCTTACTTCTCCTGGCATAGCTGGCAGTATCTGACATTGTCACACCATGTTTAGGAGTTAGAGTCACTACCACTTTTCTTCCAGGGTGTTGGTGCTTCTGTTTCTTTTAAAATGCTGTTAAACGAAACCTTCCAGGTCTTTATCACTTTCTTCTCTCTTCGCTTCCAAACTTCCACAGGAATACCATATATTCCCGGGGACTTTCTTTTAGATGCACTACCTCACTTCCTCCTTTACTAACTGTTAGTAATTGAATTTCATCTACCTCTAACGTTGGCATATTTAATTTTTCCATAAACATTTCTAGTTGTACTTTTTTATTTCCACATTTCTTTGCTTTATAAAAATTTCCGAAATATTTCTAATGCCTTCCTTGTTATAGGCTCCCTAATCTTGGCAGTGATCCTTTCTATTTTCTGTTGCCCGAGTCATTGTGCTAAAAGTTTTTGAGCTCTGCAGTTATCAAAAAACAGTTGCCTAATGGCAGTTGTTCTAAACTCATGCATATTATAGAGGTATTCCCTTATTTTCTCTTTTGCATTCTGCAATTCTGCCTTTTCTTGCTCTGTAAGATTCTCCTATTCAGCAATACTTTAACCTTTGTCATTCTCTCTAAATAATTAAGTGAACCAAAGCAACAGGCAGCTTGGTAAAAACAAAACAGTTTTAATAAAAACAATTACTCCAGTACAAAAACCATTGTAAGCGCTTTCACAGTAATGTTGCTACTGCTTCATCAGACAAAAAACTTCTACAACAGCTGTCATTAAGTAATCAAATAAAACTACATGATCTTCCAACAATATATTCAATCGCCATGGTAACTAATTGGCTTTATGTTTCTTAAAGGCACAGATCAATATATGTCACATAGGAGTGATTATTCCAGTCTACATAATGCCTTTCTTTTTAATACAGGTTTCAGCAGAAGTTTGTCATTCAATCCTTTACCTGCATCTGCTCTGAGTCTAATTATCCACCTGGTTTCCGTGACCTGTGTCAAGTTCTCTATCTCCACCAAATTCATTCAATCCTTCCTGTTCTATTAGTATGTATATTATACTTAGCGGTATGCAATATATGTTCTGTGTTATATGTTATATATATTCTATGTTCTACACTGGGAAGACAAATCATAGATTGAGAGAGGATCAGAGGACACCTTTAGAACATCAGAGTAGGAAGTATCACCAATACACTGTTAAAGCACGTATCTGCTTTTAACTCCACACATACTTTCAGGTTTATGGTAATAGAACAAGTAGGATTGAATGAACATGGTGGAGATATGGAGAACTTGACAGAGGTCCCGGAAACCAGGTGGATAATTAGACTCTGAGCAGATGCAGGTAAAGGACTGAATGATAAACTTCCGCTGAAACCTGTATTAAAAAGAAGGGCATTATGTAGACAGGTACAAGCACTCCTATGTGATACATATTGATCTGTGCCTTTTAGAAACATAAAGCCACCGAGTTACCACGGCAATTGAATATATTATTGGAAGATCATGTGATTTTTATTTGATTACTTAATGAGAGCTGTTGTAGATGTTTTTTGTCTGATGAAGCAGTAGCAACATTACTGTGAAAGCACCTACAAGGGTTTTTGTACTGAAGTAATTGTTTTATTAAAACTTTTGATCTGAAGTAGGCAGACTTCATTCGTCTGCAACCTGTGGGTATCGGATCCGATCTCGGATCCGAGCCGGCAATTCAAAAGCTTAGGCTCCGAGCTCCTAGCTCCTCCCTCTTACCCATAACCCCTTGCCAAGCCCTGACTGACCTCAGATTTCGTTTGCCGCTTTTCAAGAAGCAACGGAATTCTAGAGCTCCTGGCGTGGTTTGAGATAAGTGTAGTTTTTCTGACAGGAAAATTTTTGAAATTCTCTATTTTTGTTATTAATATAGTTAGAGTTGTGTGTGGTTAAGGCTTTCCTCCCTCTTTAGTTAATTTTTCTCGGGTTTTCGTAGTTTGTTTGTGTGTGTGTGTGTTTAGGCCTTAGGTGTAATGTCTGAAGCCCCTAAGGCTGTTTTTCGAAATGCCGAGTGTGGCCATAAGCTGTCCCCAGCAGATGGCCACACTCGTGCAAGTCATGCTTGGGGGTTGAACACCTGTCTTCTGGTTGTACCATTTGTGCAGGGTTCAACCCCCGGGTTTTAAGGGAACGGAGGTCGAAGTTGGTGCTGGCGGGTCTTTTACCCCAGATACTGCTTCGCCTCTGCCCTCCAGTCAGCAACCTGTTGCTGTGAGTTCTCCCCCTCCGGCTGGGACTCAACCTCCCTTAAAGTTGCCGGAGGGGAAGGATTCTTCTAGGGAGAGATAGAAGGAGAGGCACAGGGAGAAGCACCACAAGAGGAGAGCCGAAGCTTCCAGTTCGGCTCCTCCATCTAAGCGGGCTTCCCCTGTGCCTTCTAGCTTTCCTCCTCCTCGGCTCCACTCCCCTCGGTTCTCTCCTGGACCCGAGGAGGAGGAGGCTAGCCCTTCCAGGAGGTCACCGAGACGGCTCTCTAGGTCCGCTTCGGTGGCCTCCTCTAGATCGACCTTTTCGATGAGCGAAGCTGATATGGACCGGATGATGAGGAAATTCATCCAGGCCCAAATGCAAATGGGAGTGCTCCTAGCCCCCCCCCAACCGGGAGGGGCTTCGACCCCTTTTTTCGCCCCCTTAGCTCCTTCTCCGACCCATACCACGGGTTCGGAGCTATCGGCGCCGTGCAGATTTGGATCCGGGGGTGGGTCGGATCCGATAGGTCGGCGCACCTCGGATCCGTCCCATCCCTTGAGTGCTTCGGGTACTTCGGACCCGACCTCTCGGAGCCGAGGGCCGAGCCTCGGATCCGAGGGAGCTGGTGTGTCTTCGGCTCCGTCCAGGTCGGAGCACACTGGTCTCTCGGATCCGGCGGTTTCGCTCCGACTCCGATCCGCACGCCGGATCCGAGTGGGGTCGGCTCGGGGCTTAGAGAAGCTGGCTCCCCTCGGCTTTCAACGCGTTATGGAAAGGGCACTGTCGAGGACATCCGGACCCCGGTCCCTGCCACGGCTCCATCCCGCACTCCATTGCAGTTGGGCCAGGCCCCACCAGCCTGTCCCAGGGACAGCCCGCCTCGATGTCCCAAGTGGTTCCCTTGGAACATCCATCTGCTGAAGAGTACTCCTCGGACAGCCCCGATGAAGTACCTCGAAGCGCAAGTGCAAGAGGAGGCACATGGACTCCCCTGAGTCCGTCACTGAAGACACGGACTTGGATGAAGGGGAAGGCTCCCCTAGGTCACCCCCTGAGGACGTCTCATTTGGAGACATCATGGAGATGTGAAGGATCAGGGGTGGTCTGCCCCAAGGCTTCTTCGGACGAGTCTGTGTTCTTGGAGGCATTCGAGGCGGGCCCTTCTACCTCTTGGGTGTCCCCTCCTGCTGAACCCCTGGTAGATCTTATATCTATCAGGGCGTGGAAGGATCCGGACACCATTGAGCCTATTCCTAAGCGCCCGGACCGCATTCTTTCTCCTCCATCAGACCGCACCCACTGGAGTAAGGGTCCCCCAGTAGATGCCATGATGATGGCTGCAGCCACGAAGAGGGAATTGGCCCAGGAGAGTCCCTCCGTCCATCCTCCGGGCAAGGAGTCCCGTTCGATGGATCGCATTGGGAAGCGAGTTTTTAGTTCAGCGACCTTCTCCTTGAGAGACCTGAAATACATGGCACATGTAATTAGGATGCAGCCAGATTTGATTAAAGAATACGCTGCATCTCCCCGAGTCCATCTCGAGTGAGGATAAACAGGTTTACTCCACCCGAATGGCCACTCTCAGATCTGTATCCAATACATCTATGCGGCTGCTGTCTCATGCTACTGAGGGAGCCGCTAGAGCCAGCGGAGCAGGCCTTGTCATGAGGCGACAGGCCTGGCTCCGCCATTATGATTTTGCTGAGCCCTTCAAGGCGACCTTCGCGAATGCCCCTTTCGATGGTTCTGCCTTGTTTGGCAAGACTGTTCGCGAGACTTTAGTCCAGAGCGAAAAGGACGGGAAGACGCTGTCTGCCGTCGGAGTCCACTTCTCAGCTCCCCAGAGGTCCTTCTCTAAGAACCAAAAGGGACAGAAGAAGATGTGGTTCCGGAAGTCGCAGCAGTCCCAACCTGCTCCGGATAACCAGTCCTTCCGTGGCAGAGGAGGACGGGGAGGTCGTCGTGCCAGAGGCAGGGGGGCTCCTGGCAACTTTGGGTCCAGAGAACCCTTCTCTGAGAGACCCACGCAGCAGCCCTGAAGGGTTGCCCGGCTGTCCATCTCTGGAGGCAGTCGGGGGGCGGTTTTCGATGCACCTGACTTCTTGGGAGTCCATAACAACAGACAGTTGGGTGCTTCGTCTTATATCCAGAGGATATTCAATACCCCTAATCAAGATTCCCAAATCTCGCAGCCTCCCAGATGTTCCACCCGACCAAAGGGAGGCGGCAGCTATCGAAATCGAGCAGCTGCTAGGAAAAAGAGCCATCCAGCGCGTCCCCCCAGATCAAGCCGGATTAGGGTTTTACTCCAGGTTCTTTTTGGTGCCAAAGAAGACGGGGGACTTAAGACCAATTTTAGACCTTTCCCTGTTGAACCTGTCAGTAACCAAGCAAAAGTTCCGGATGGTCACCCTGCAATCTATACTCCCCCTTTTGAGGGAGAACGACTGGATGTGTTCCATAGACCTCAAGGATGCGTACTACCACATTCGGATGGACAGACGATCCAGGAGGTTTCTTCGCTTCCGGCTGGGAGCCAGTCATTATCAGTTCAGGGTCCTCCCCTTTGGTCTCACCTCAGCCCCAGGGTGTTTACCAAGGTGTTAGCGGTGGTAGCGGCCCACCTGAGGCTCCAGGGATTACAGGTCTTTCCGTACCTGGACGACTGGCTCCTGACGGCATCATCAAGGCATCTTCTGTGCTCAGCCAGGGATTACTTCCTTCAACTAGCACCAAGGCTGGGCATCACGATCAACTGGGAGAAATCTTTTCTGAATCCAACTCAAATTATAGATTTCATAGGAGGAAGACTAGACACCAGATCAATGCGAGCCTTCCTCACCCCAGACCGTATCGTCAGCCTGAGGTGTCATGTGACAGCAATCCTTCAACCTTCTCCAACTGCAGCTTCGGTCCTGAGGGCCCTAGGTTCTATGGCGGCAGCTATCCCGCTTCTAATTCATGCCCGTTTACGCATGCGGGTTCTTCAATGGACCCTTCAAGTTCAGTGGTCTCCTCTTTGTTCGTCTCTAAACGCTCCGATTGCGGTCAGCAGAGCGTGCAGGGACTCCCTTCTGTGGTGGCTTCTTTCTCCGGAGCCCCTAGCAGGAAGACCTTTTGCACTGCATTTCCCGAGCCACAGTGACCACGGACGCTTCTTGCCTCGGGTGGGGGGGCATTCTGCGGGAAAGATTGTCCAAGGCACGTGGAATCCCACAGAGACGTCATTGCATATAAATGTCCTGGAAATGAGGGCGGTGCTCCTAGCGTTGCAAGCACTTCACCACGTTCTTCCTACAGGGACTATTGCGATTCAGACAGACAACATGTCCGTAGTCTGGTATATCAACAAGCAGGGAGGAACCAGGTCTTACCCCCTTTGTCGAGAGGCCATGAGAGTCTGGGAATGGGCAATTTCCACCAAACGCTTTCTGATAGCAATGCACATTCCGGGAAAGTCCAACATCCTTGCGGACAAGCTCAGTCGCACCATCCTTTCTCCACACGAGTGGTCCCTCAATCTTCAAGTAGCGAAGAAGATTTTTGCCGTTTGGGGCAACCCTGTTGCGATCTTTTGCTTCTCCCTCAAACGCCAAATGCGACAATTTCTTCGCTCTGCTTCCCCACCAGGAGTTCCCGAGGATGCTCTGGTGCATGCTTGGCCTCCCGGTCTCCTTTATGCCTACCCTCCACTTCCTCTGATGCAGAGGTTTCTGCAGAAAGCCAACAGTTTGGGGAGCAGAATGATTCTCATTGCCCCATTCTGGCCTCGACAACCTTGGTTCCCCTTCGTATGGTCTCACAAAATCAATCCACCATGGATTCTGGATCCAATTTCGGATCTCATCTCTCACCCTCTGGGAATGCCAGTTCCCAATCTGGACCCTGAAGTTGACAGCTTGGCTGCTCCAATTCCAACCTTAATTAGGACTCGGTATCTCTTCACGGTCAAAGCCATTTTGGTGGCTGCTCATAAACCTTCCACCAGACAGGTTTATCGGAGTAAATGGAAGAGGTTCTCTATATGGGCAGGACAGAGAACTGTGGATCCTTTTTCAGCACCTATCTCTGCGGTGCTAGATTTTCTAACAGACCTCTTTCATCAAGGGGCCAGTTCTTCCACGATTAAGGTACAATTGGCTATCTCGCATTATCACATTGGCCAGGACACAGCTCCCCTTATGACAGCGAAATTATGCAAAACCTTTCTCAAAGGAGTTTTTTTGTTAAGGCCTCCAGTCAAGGAGGTTGTACCACCTTGGGACTTGTCTTTAGTCCTGCAGGCCCTTACTGCTCCTCCCTTCGAGCCTGCAGCTTCTGCTGATTTAAAATACCTTTCCTGGAAGACTGCCTTTCTGGTAGCTATCACTTCAGCCAGAAGGGTGTCTGAGCTTCAGGCTCTATGTGTCAAACCGCCTTATCTTTCTTTCTTCCCTGATAGGGTGTGCCTCAGGACCAATCCATCTTTTCTTCCAAGGTCTCTTCTGAATCCAATATTAACCAGTCAATCAATCTGCCTGTCTTTTTTCCCAAGTATTCAAACAAAGGAGAATACAAATTGCATTCATTGGATGTTCATAGACAATTACGTTTTTATATTAACAGGACAGCTGGCCACAGGAAATCAGATCAGCTGTTCGTCTCCTTTGCTAAATTTGCTCTGGGTAAAGCAGTGTCTAAAGTCACTCTATCTAAATGGATTGCTAATTGCATTCTGCAGGCATATGACACTTCAGGCAGACCTGCTCCTCAGAGGGTTACGGCTCATTCTACTAGGGCAGTTTCTACGTCAGCCGCCTTTAAGTCCCGTTTTGTTGGATGATATCTGCTTGGCAGCTACTTGGGCCTCGCCTCATACTTTTATTTCTCATTACAAGGTGGATGTTGTTTCTAGAGGAAGAGCATCCTTTGGCTCAGCGGTGCTCGGAACATCCTGGCATGACGACTGCCCAAGATTCAGGTAGCTAGGGACTCTGTCCCACAGGTTGCAGACGAATGAAGTCTGCCTACTTCAGATTTAGAAGTTATGTACTCACCATAACGTTCCATCTGAGTAGGTGACTTCATTCGGATGTAACATCCTCCATCCCCTGACCTTTATAGAGCGAGTATTTATGCTGTTTTAGTATACTGTGGTCAGTATTTTGAGGCAAACTCAATCTGAGGTCAGTCAGGGCTTGGCAAGGGGTTATGGGTAAGAGGGAGGAGCTAGGAGCTCGGAGCCTAAGCTTTTGAATTGCCGGCTCGGATCCGAGATCGGATCCGATACCCACAGGTTGCATCCGAATGAAGTCACCTACTCAGATGGAACGTTATGGTGAGTACATAACTTCTAATTTTCACCAAGCTGCCTGTTGCTTTGGTTCACTTTATGTATGTGTTGTTTGGGCATTATTTGGATAATTGAACCATTTATTCTTTTGGCCACATTCTGTCTGTACTGTCTAAATAATTCTTGTTACTTTTTAACCATATCTCTTTTCTTTTTTATTTCTACCATATTTTAAAGTCCACTTTAATTTTATCCCACTTCCTAGCTATATTTTCAGTAGAAATTTTAACTTCTCTAATAACTCCTGAATAATTTTCACTATTCCTTAAATTCCTCTCTTTTTAACAGATAGGTGGGGAAGCACCAGTATCTCATTTTATTTCATTACCCTGCTTTTTTGTTTTATTTTGTTATTGCCCTGTGATCTGTTATAGTTATTGCATGCATCTCAAAACTTTCAAATAAATGCACTTGTTCCTGTGAAATATAATTTCTGTCTAGCCTAGCCCAGTTTTTGTTTCTTGGGGAATAATATGTATATTCTCTCTGAACTCCACCTACTGAATTCACATCTCCATACCAAATATTTTAATACATTTCTTCAAAAATCTACCCTCTTTTGTTATATTTCCCTTCTAAACTTCCCAGATACATCCTCACTTTTGCAAATCAAGTTGCAGTCCCCACCTATAAGTAATATTCCCTGCTAAAAGCTGATTATTTCTCCCTGAATTTTCTTAAGTTCCATTGTAGCAGTTTTATGTGGAATATAAATACGTGCCAATGTAATTCTTCTCCCTTGCCAGTAGCCCCTTAGTATTACACATCTACCATTGTTATCTTTTGTCCTCTTCTGTCACTATTGGAGCTCCTCTTCCAATTAATATAAATACTCCCCTTTGTCATTGT
>NC_056737.1:1063937008-1064047008 GCF_019279795.1 Protopterus annectens
CCTTACTGGGGATCTGGGGAGAGAGAGAATGAAACTCAGACCTCAGGCTGAGTGCGTTCCCTGTGTGCTCTTAAGGGAGATTGTGCTTAACGCAAGCAGGTCTGCATCTGGAAATACTGAGTGTATCCATGAGTATTCCAAGTCAATGTTCCTCTCCAGTGTCAGTGGTGAGGATTCAGGCTCCTTAATTATTGGCTCAGACTGGGGATGTCACAAAGGTATCACATAACAAACCTCTACAGCAACTCTCTTCACTAGGATGTTCATAACCCTCCCAACAATTGTTTAACAGCTATCTAACTAATAGACAACATTGTGTTAAATGGCAAGGTTACCTCTCACAATACCTACACACCGCCTCCCTGCATAGCACATTAATCCAGTACACTGACGATTCCACCATCATCTCCTCATCTAACAACATACCAGACCTTCTACAAATAACACAAAATGCCTTTACCTCAATAGAATCTTGGCTAAATGAATCACAATTACTGCTTAACCACAACAAATCAAAACGTCTACTTTTTACTCCCAAAACATTCTAATCTGAATTTAAAATTTACTCCCAAAACAAAACAGAGCTTGAAGTTGTAACACATGCTAAGCTACTAGGTATCACCACAGCCAATAAACTCGCATTTCATAGGTTCATAGATTAGGTTCATAGATTAGTACTAAGCTAACTGCCCTTGCGAGCCATTTTAAGCCTAGCCAATTATCCCTTTTGAGACTCAAACCCTGCACCTTGTGCTTGCAAGGCAAACACCTTAACCATTAGGCCACCCTCCCTGGAAATTAACAACAGATACACAACACTATTAAAAGCAACCTCCATCAAACTTGGGGCACAGCACAGACATAAAAACTTCATGGCTCCTTCTAGCAAAGAATATTAGCCAGTACCTACTTGATCCCCTTTCTACTATACATAGTCCCTATTTTCACCAGCCTGCACTTGTCCCTAAAAATAAACTTCAGTCCTGCTACTCAAGCTCACCAAATTTGCCACAGACTTATCATACCACTCCTATCACTGCAAAGCTCTTACAGAGCTAAACTAGCTTGAATTCCCAGAACATCTTGAATATCTGCAACTATCTGTCGCACATAAAATAATATACAAACAGATTCCTGTCCCACCCTAAAATCTGTTCTGCACAGCTACATTCTTATCAGAACTCTTCATTCATTAGACAAACAACTAATAAGTGTACACAAACCTAATAGAAGAGCCGGCAAGTGCCTTTATTCCTATGCTATAGCTAAACTATGGAATGCTTTGCAGAACATATTACTAATATAGATAATTCCAAGAAATTCAAGATTACACTAAAAAACACATTTGTAACAAACACCTGCCTATGCTCTAAAACAAATATATATATAACCCACAACTCTTCCTCTTAACTTCTCATAGTCATCTTTCTCCCAAACATTTATTCCATTATCCACCTGTGACTCTTTTCTTTTCTTTTTTTCTTTACTCACTCACCTCCAGCTATCTCCCACATACTTGTTATCCCTCTCTACCCTCCTCTACCTCTTATCTTAAAACTCCCTCCTGCCCCCATTTCTCCTGATACTTTGCTACTGACTTATTCCTTAACTCATCTCTCAAACATCCAACATCTTATCCTTACTTTCTCCTCTAACCCTCCACCTCATTTCCACTATTAATGTACTTCAGTATAAACCACCCCTTTTCCAATTACTGTCAAACGTTTATTACATTACTTATTCTTGAATCTGCTTATAATGTACTAGCGAATGTATTTTTTACATATGTTTTTCATTTATATTTTGTTAAACATATCACAACTGTTACTGTAAGTGCTATTTCAGCTCCCCCATTGTAACACGGGTACAAATTATTGTAACACTTTTTGCAATTCTGCGTGTTTTCTTTTATATATATGAAATACTTTTACTATTTTGAATGTCATTATTAAACATTACTGGAGCTTTTCTCCTCGGGCCTCCACTGAAAATGGGTTTTTGACCCAGTCAGACTTTTCCAGTCACCAAATATCAATAAATATAAATACATTTTATTGCTGTTATAACTTTGTCTCCATAGAAACATTAGAACCAGATACACAGTTGCCTTCCACTACATATATTGCACTGTGAACATTTATGTACTAGATGGAAACACTGTTCAATGTTCATTTTATTCACTGTTCTTTTATTTATTTATTTGCTTCCCCTTAAAAACGTATCAGATCAAGACAAGGGTCTTAATCCAGTCATTCCCATATGCAAAAAGAGAAAAAACATGTTGATTTTTCTTCTGTCATGCTCTTTTGTCCATGTTTTCTTCTCTTTTAAAATTGCAGTGCCTACATTTTTTCAAAAGTGAGCTAACCAGTAACTGAAATTTGCCCCAAAAGATAAATTCACTGCCTCTGTTTTCTGAGTTTCTAGTTCACATTGGGAGAGCTGAAATTAAGCTGTTACTCAGTGTGCAGCCATCTTGAAAGTGATCCTGTTAGCCTAGTTTCTTGAGTATTCATCATATTTATGAGGTTGTTGCACAAGTCGAGCCACAATCCACTTTCTGTGGGGCTGTTGAGATATAAAAAAATAGGAGAAAAAGAACGTTGATTACTCATCCCATGTTGTTATACATTCTGGCTAAAAGCAAAATAATATTTTCTGTTTCTGCTATCTTTATTAACAAAGCTTGAGATATGACTTTCAAGGTGGCTGCACACTGATCAACAGCTTAACTTTAGCTCCGCCAGTGTGAAAAAATGAAACTGAAAGACAAGGGCCAGGAACTATGTCACTTTTAGTAAATTAAGTTACTGGCTAGTAAGCAGACTGGATGCCAGGAAAGAAGAAACATAGAGAGCCTTAAAGAAAATCAACTAGAAGAGGTGAAGAGAAAACACTGACTGAGAAAAATCCTGCAGCTATTCTGCAAAAAGCAGTTCAAGCTCCATGTTTAATGCAAGACATGGTTTTCAATAATCTGAAGGAAAAATAAGTCAAATATGCTCAGAGCTGATTAAAATAAACCAAATGTATTAGAGGTCAGAGCACGTAGGGAATTAAATAAATAGATCACAAGATAAAACAGAAGATTAGTAAACTAGAAGTTAAACAAACTGAAGCTGAAGTTATGGAATACCTGTGAAGTGAAGGATTTAGTTTAGAAAGTGTAACACAGAATGTTAAGTTGTCTATCTCGCCTTCATTCTTGCTGGATGGGTTCGGAGCCGACCTCGGCTCCGACTCGGCCACTCTAAAAGCTCGAGAGTTGGTTCCACCGGCTCGAGGCTCCCCCTATATCCCACAATGCTAGGCGTGAGTTACCTCAGATCTCGTTTGCCGCTACAGCGATCGAGGTGTGTTTTCTACCGGCTCCAGGTTAGTGAAAGTTTAGACTAGTTTAAAATTCTTTAAACTCAGGCTAGTTAGTGTAAAATTCTTTCCCACTTAGTGTAGTGGACTTGTGTATCCCTTACTATCTTTCCAGCCCCCTCCTTTTATAAAGAACACTTAGTTCTTCCCTAAGGCCTTCGGGCCCTTCCTTCCCTTTCCATAGAAGTGTGTATGTGTTACTTAGGGAATTTTATTAACTTACCTTTAGTTTTAAATAATTCCCTTTTAATCCTATCAGTGTAATCTGTGTGTGTGTGTTTTTGTGTGTGATTACACTTCAGGTTCCTTGAGTATGTCCAAGGATACAAAGGTCTCAGGCTTCAAGAAGTGTGACTCGTGCTGTCAGAAAATGTCTCTAACAGACGGTCACACTTCTTGTGTGTACTGCCTGGGACCTTTACACCTGCAGGACTCTTGTGCTGTATGTCATGGCTTTAGCCCTAGAGTCCTGCAGGAGAGAAAAAATAAACTCATTTTGAGGGGTTTAATTAAGCCTGAAGGTTCCCTTCCTGTGTCTTCTGGGAAACCTTCTAAGGCTTCTAGGACCTCTGCTCCAGCTTCAGAGTCAAGGCCTAAGGCTTTGAAGCCTACTGCTTCATCGGCTCCGGCTGGAGCCGATGAGTCTGTGACTGCTGTTTCAGTGGTTTCCTCGGCTCCGAACGGAGCCGAGGCATTAGAGAGTCATGGGTCGGCTCCGATCATACCATCGGAGCCGACATCTAGAAAGAGATCGAGGTCACCGTCCCTTGGCTCCGTTCATTCAGCTCCAGCGTCTCCCCTGCTGTCTGAACGGAGCCATAGATCTCACTCCTCCAGGTCATCGAGGCTATCAGATCACGACCTCCAGAGGGTAGTGAGTAGACTTTTGAAGTCCGAGGCACTGGCCCAAATGCTCCAGAGTCCGACTCATCAGTCGATGCCTCAGCTTGTTCCAATTAATATTCCTCCTCCGACTCCTTTGAGCTCGAGCCGGGCCTCGGAACCGAGACTGTGGTAGCATCGAGCCGATACATTTGTCTTCGGCTCCGTCGCCGCTCCGATTTCTTCCTTTGAAGAATCTCGGCGCCGGACTTCCTCGTCGGCTCGAGGGGTGAGTGGCATCGGACCCTTGTCCGACCCCCCTCTCCCTCTCGGTGCTTCAGCGCTGGTGAGTTCGGCTCCGACATCGGCCTCGGAGCCATCTCTGTCAGTGCCGAGGGAGGTTCTCAGCTTCTCGGAGCGGGGACCTCTGGCTCTGCCTGACGAGGGTGCATTCGAGGTCATGCGGAGTGCGTTGGAACCTTGTTCGACTCCACAGTCGGCTCCGTCCGCCCCTCCCACTTCGGTGCCTTTGGTTATGTCGACTCACTCCCTCATCCCAGACCGCAGAGAGCAAGCTCCTCAAGAATCCCCTGTGGGGATCTCATCCTCTTCCGAGGCCTCCCCTGAATTGGCAGGGGAGCCCCCTAGGAAGAGAAAGTGTAAGAGGAAGCACTTAGACTCACCTGAGTCTGTCACCTCTGACACGGGTTCCCCACGTTCCCCTTCTGAAGATGTCTCTTTCGCAGACATTCTAGAGATCCTGAAACAGAGGGGAATTGGCCAGCCCTTAACCCTTCTCGGAGGATGAATCTGTGTATCTTGAGGCGTTGGCTCTCGTCCTTCCACCTCCTGGGTGTCCCCCTTGATCCCCTCATGCACGTGGTTGCAAAGAAGGCCTGGACGGCTCCTGATTCAGTGGACCCTACTCCCAGGAGACCCTCCAAATTTATAACAGCACCAACTGACAAGCAATTTCTCACAAAAGGTGTTTCTGTGGATGCTATGGTGGTAGCTGCTGCCACCAAGAAGGAACTAGCTGATCCTTCGGTGCCTGTCCATCCACCTAACAAGGAATCCAGGTCTATGGACAGGTACGGGAAGCGGATGTTCTCGTCAGCGACCTTTGCAATGCGTTCGCTGAACTACCTATGCCATTTTACTCGTCTTCAAAGGGACTTGATCAAGGAAGCAAGTGATATGTTGAAGGATCCTACAGCTGCGGGTTTTCAGGATAAGATGAACACTCAGCTGGCTACCCTGAACTCCATAGCTAACTCCTCCATGCGCCTCCTTTCTTATGCGGCTGATGGAGCGAGCAGGGCCGCAGGGACAGGGGTGGCCTTACGCAGGCACGCCTGGATGCGGATATGTAACTTTGCGGACCCCTTTAAAACGTCTTTCACTAATTCCCCGTTTGATGGATCATCTCTTTTTGGTCCTCAAGTGAAAGAAACCTTGACTAGGTGCGAGACAGATGGCAAGACTCTTTCTGCCGTCGGAGTCCGTTTTTCTACTCCTTCTAGGCCTTACCCCAAAGGCCAGAAAAGTGGGAAAATGTGGTTCCGTAAACAATCTCAAGGGACTTCGCCTGACGCACAGAGTCGGTTCCCCGCCAGAGGCAAAGGGGGGAACAACAATGGTAGACGTCGCCCTAGAGGCAGGGGGGGTCCGCAGAACCAGGGCAATCATGAAGTCTTCTCTGATAAGCCTTTTCAGCATCCCTGAAGTGTTGCCCGACTGCCTACCTTCGGAGGCAGTCGGGGGAAGATTGTCACTGTACCCAAAAGCCTGGCTATCCCTGACTCAAGACAAATGGGTACAGTCCATCATTTCGAGGTTATTCCATTCCCTTCTTTCGCATTCCAAACCAATCAAAAATCCCTTCCAGATGTTCCACCGCTCAAAGGGATCTTGCAGCTTTGGGGATATCAAAGCCGCTTGCAAAAAGAGCAATTCAGCCAGTTCCAGCAGACCAGCAAGGATCCGGAATCTACTCCAGGTTCTTTTTAGTTCCAAAGAAAACAGGGGACTGGAGACCAATTTTGGATCTCAGTATCTTGAACAAGTCAGTCAAGAAAACAAGATTTCGGATGGTCACGCTGCAGTCCATCCTTCCCCTTTGGGAAAGGAAGCTGGATGTGCTCTATAGATCTTCAGGATGCGTACTATCACATAAAATGAAAAGGCGCTCCAGAAGATTCCTCCGCTTCAGGCTGGGAACCAGTCATTTTCAATTCAGGGCCCTGCCCTTTGGTCTCACCACTGCCCCCCGGGTGTTTACCAAATGCATGGTAGTGGTAGCTTCTCACCTGAGACGACAAGGATTCCAGGTGTTTCCATATTTGGACGACTGGCTCCTTACAGCCCCCACCAAGCATCTTCTTCTAATGGCCAGGGACTACACCTTTCGCACTTGTCGAAATTTAGGCATTTCAATAAATTTCAAAAAGTCTGTTTTGTCGCCTTGTCGTACTATTACCTTCATAGGCGCAAATCTAGACACAATAAACATGTCTGCGAGGCTAACAGATCAGAGAATAACAGACATACACAAGATGGTCTCGCTCCTCTTCAGCAGCAACAGAATCAAAGCCAGGTTAGTTCTGAAAGTGTTGGGGATTATGGCGGCTGCCATACCTCTGCTTCCATTAGCCAGATTCCACATGAGAATCACCATTCTAATCACACAAACATGCAGAAATCATCTTCTGTGGTGGATGTCTTCCCCTCAGCTCTTATTGGGAAGACCCTTTGTCCCTTCCCCTCTGGTTGCTACTCTGACAACGGACGCCTCCCTGATCGGGTGGGGGGGGCATTATCAGGGCAGAACTGTCCAGGGCACTTGGCAACCAGACGAAAGCCACTTGCACATAAATGTTCTAGAGATGAGAGCAGTGCTTTTAGCGTTGCAAGCCCTTCAAGACTCTCTTCCCTTGGGAACGATAGCAGTCCAGACGGACAATATGTCTGTAGTGTGGTATATCAACAAACAAGGCGGAACCAGGTCCTACCCCCTGTGTCGAGAAGCACTCAGACTGTGGCAATGGGCGATTTCTTCTCAGCGTTTTCTGATAGCAACGCACATTCCCGGGAAGTCCAATCAAATTGCGGACAAATTGAGCAGAGCTATCCTCATGCCTCACGAGTGGTCTCTGAAAGACTCTGTAGTGAGAGAAATTTTTCTCAAGTGGGGTCAGCCTTGCTGCGATCTTTTTGCTACTCCCCAAAACAGCAAGTGCAGAGATTATTTCACCCTATTCGCGCTACCAGGCCAACCCAGCAGAGACGCTCTAGTCCAAGTTTGGCCCCGGGGACTTCTGTATGCATTTCCTCCCTTCCCACTAATCTCTCAAGTAATACAGATAGCTATCGCTCAGAAGGCCTCCTTGATCCTCATTGCTCCTTACTGGCCTCGACAGGTTTGGTTCCCCTTTCTACATCAGTTTCTGTTGGAGCGACCTTGGCATCTGTACCTAGTTCCAGATCTTTTGATCCATCAGTCGGGTCAGTTTCATCGCTCCCTTCCCTCTCTGAACCTCACTGCTTGGTTCCTCCAATTCCAACTTTAGCCAGGCTTCCTCAAATATCTCACTCTGTTCGAGATATTTTGATAGCTTCCCATAAATCTTCCACTCGAAAGATTTATTTGAGTAAGTGGAAACGTTTCGCCTATTGGGCTCAAGGAAGGGAAATAGATCCTTTCACTGCTTCCATCCAAATGGTCCTTGATTTTCTAGCTGAACTCTTCCATGCAGGTTCATCTCCTTCTACTCTTAAAGTTCAATTGGCAGCTATTTCTAATTTTCATGTGGGCATTTCAGATTCTGCCATCATGTCCCACAAGCTTTGCAAAGCCTTTTTGAAGGGAGTTTTTCTACTCAGACCTCGGTAAGAAATCCTCCTCCTCCTTGGGACCTAAATTTAGTTCTCAGTTCTTTAATTCTCTCCCTTTCGAACCTGCATCCTCCTGTTCCTTAAAATTACTGTCATGGAAGACTCTCTTTCTAGTAGCTATTACTTCAGCTAGAAGAGTTTCAGAACTTCATGCACTCAGCTGTCGACCTCCTTATCTGTTGTTCCATAAGGACAGAGTATCCTTACGAACCAACCCGTCCTTTTTACCTAAAATAGCCTCCACGGCTAACCTAAATCAAAGCATTGACCTCCGTGTTTTTCCAGAATATTCTAACAGATCTGAACAAAGATTACATTGGCTAGATGTTCATCGTCAGTTAAGGTACTATTTGGATAGAACAAAACAATTCAGAAAATCTGACCAGCTGTTCGTCTCTTATGCAGAAGGCAGAAAGGGACTTTCAGTTTCAAAGGTATCATTATCCAGATGGCTAACATCCCTGATTTCCCTTGTGTATGAAATTAGACACCAAAAGCTGCCTAGCAAACCTAAAGCCCATTCTACCAGAGCCTTGGCTACTTCTATAGCCTTCCAAGATAGACTGCCTATTGACACCATTTGTGCAGCGGCTACTTGGGCTACTCCTCACACTTTCATTTCTCATTATAAGTTGGATTTAGCCTCTAGACATAGAGCTAACTTTGGTTCCACTGTTCTCAAGAGTCTGTTCCGTTAGGCCACCAAGGGACAAGGTGCTAGGGACGCGGTCCCATCCAGCAAGAATGAAGGCGAGATAGACAACTTAACATATAGAAGTTATGTTCTTACCATAACGTTCCATGTTAGTTGTCTTCTTCTCGCCTTCTTCTTGCGTCCCACCCTCCTTCCCCCTGGCCTGGACAGACCTAGAGGAGTTTTGATTGTGACCTCTCTTTCTACCACCTCTTTACTTTAGGTATATGCTCTGCTGTGCATATTTCCTGGATCAGGATGTAGGTCACCCTTCTCCCTTGTTTATAGAGGTGGACTTTGTTACTAGTTATTTTACTACTATTATAGGCAGTGCCTAGCTTACAAACGAGATCTGAGGTAACTCACGCCTAGCATTGTGGGATATAGGGGGAGCCTCGAGCCGGTGGAACCAACTCTCGAGCTTTTAGAGTGGCCGAGTCGGAGCCGAGGTCGGCTCCGAACCCATCCAGCAAGAAGAAGGCGAGAAGAAGACAACTAACATGGAACGTTATGGTAAGAACATAACTTCTATTTATGTCATAGCTTGATGGAACAATGAGTCCCCAAAGTAAGGAGAAAGAGGTGTAGTGGGAAACATCTGAAGAAGATATATGGACATGGAAAAGAAAAAGAGATTTAATGTGATGAAGTATTTATGCAAAGCATAACTAATCAGTACAAAAAAGCAGCGCCAAAGATATATGAAGAGAAATACAGGAAAGACATCCGGATGTGAAACATTTTACAGTAGACAGAATAAGAAAACAAAGGGAGAAAGTACAAAAGAGAATCAGGAATGGAGAAGTTAAAGAAATAGAAACTGAAGTTATGGATTACCTGTTAAATGAAAGATTTAGTGTAGAAAATCCAACACCAGTAACGTCAAGCAGGAAGGAACAGTGAGTCCCCAAATTAAGGAGAACCAGGAAGCATCTGATCAGGTACCACATGAAGATATTTGTGAGCTTTCAGTAGGAAACCAGTGCAAACGTTTAGTTGGAGTTGCACAGCAAGGGAAGGAACAGGAAATGGCAACAAAACCCAGACGCAGTCAGTATTGTCGAGTGATAAACCAGTGAGTTCCCATATGAAAGAGCAATGGATGGCACAGGATGCAGCAGAAGAGAATGTCAGCAGGAAACAGAGAATAAAGAATGTTCCTTTAGTATAAAAGTAAAAGATCTAAGGGAAGAGTTGCTTGATTTAGTAAAGATGGATAGACATATTAAAATCGATGAAAGAACTAGATTACAGAAAATCAATAAGACCAAAATTGTTAGAGGTCTGATAAAACAAATGTACATAATAAAGACTGTTAAAAGAAATTCATGTGATACAACAGAAGTAAATAGGATACATTGCTGTGCAGCTAAATTAGTAGCAGATAAAGTCCTACCACAAAAATACACGGCAGTAAGGGAAAAAAAGGGAAGAAATCAAACGCCATCATGGAAGTATCGAACAGAGAAAACTATAAGGCGCTAAGACGAGAAGTGTCACTGCTAGAAGTGTACAGAAGAGGGATTAGATAAACGAAATATTTAGAATGATTGACATAATAAAAACAATGTGCCATATTAGAACAGACTGGGATCTATCGTATACTATTGTAAATAATAAACTAAAGATATCAGCTCAGGCAGAACAACTTGGAAGGTATGTACTTAAATGTAAAGGAAAAGTACAAAATAAGCAATTTATTGATGATCCAAAACATTTTAGAGAGAATTGGTAAACAAAGCAAAACAAATAGAAACACTACTAAAAAAAAAGAAAACCGAGAAATTGAAATAAAATTAGGAAAAACTCCTAACTGGAAAACCCCAGGCCCAGATGCAGTACCTAACTTCTGGCTAAAAGTATTACGGCACGATGCCAGGGCACTTCTATGGGCTAGGCTTGTAAAGGCTCCAGGGCCATTAGCCTAGTACACACCATCGTTACATGAAGATTTAGCCATGAGTAAGAACTACTTATATGTGCACCCTGAAGAGATACCAACCTGGTTAACAAGGAAAAATGATACTCCTCCTTAAGAGTGAACCTGCAAGCTATCCTAAAGATTATAGGCCAATAACTTGTCTTCCAACGATGTATAACCTATATAGTGGAATTGATGCTGACAGAGTTTATAGTCATTTAGAAGCAAACTCGATGGCAGTAAAACAGAAGGGTGAAAAAGAAAGTCCTGCAGAATAAAGGATAATTTGTTAAATAAAGTCATAATGAAGAATTGTAAAAAGGAGAAGACTCTTAAATATTATATGGATAGTTTACAAAAAAACATTTGACAGCAACCTACATTCAAGGATAAAGGAGTGCTTACAGATGTATAAGATGGACCCTACATTGATCACTTAATTTACAGTGGCAAACCACTTTGCAGCTAAGTCATGGTTTGTTTGTGTCTTTCGACTTTTCTTGGTTAGGGGTCGCCACAGCGGAACTCCGGTCCGTTAATGATTGGCAGTAGAGTTTTACGTGCTGGCTTGCTGGGCCTAATGCACAACCTTCAACGAAGGAATGCCCACTCACGCATGTCGCCACACAGAAGACGCTCTGAGAACCGAACAGGCAATGTCTAACTGTGAGGCGACAACGCTACCGCAGCACCACCACCGCAGCTAAGCCATGGTAAAGAACAAATTATTATCGCAGCTAAGCCATGGTAAAGAGCAAATTATTATCACAGAGATAAAAATCTAAAAGGGGATATTCCAAGATGACTCTTTGTCACTGCTGCTGTTTTGTCTTCTCCTTAACCCATTAAGCTGAGTACTTAGCAGGTTAGGTCTTGGTTACAATTAGGTCATGGTTACAATTTTGGCTGCCAGACAGCAACAAAGTGTAAAGACTTCTCATCTTCTTTTGTGATATAAGAATCTAATTTTATGTTGATAAATGTGCAAGCAACCTTTAAAGCAAGAAAGCTGCACCAAGAAAATATCAGCCTGGTAGACGGGAATGTGATATAAAGGATCTTTAGCAGGAGGAAGTGTATAAATATTTGGGAACTGATAAAGGATTGACAATTAAACATGAACAAATGTGAACAAAACTCAGTAAAGAGGATTTTAGAAGACTAAAATGAATACCGAAGACAGCTCTGGCATCCAGGAACAAATTCAAAGTTATAAACCAATTTGCTCTACCTGTTCTATCTTAAAGATTTGGAGTGATTGACTGGCCCCAAAAGGTATTGGATTAGTTGGACAGGAAAAACAAGAAAAGTGGCTCACACTTATCATATGATTTATAAAAGTCAGTTTATACCAATATTCTATAACCCTTGTTCTGATGGAGGTGTAGGCCACCTTGAAATTGATTACATGTGTAGATCTGCAGTTCTAGGACTACATACCTATCTGCTGACCTGATCAGATCCAGACATAGTGAAAGTTTTGAAACGTGAAGAGAACAAATCTAAAATGACTTTCCCTACTTAGTTTAGCAGAAGCATATCAGTGTCAAATGGGAATGGAAACCAAACTAGAAGTAGACAAAAATCGGCTAGCAACTGTATGTGCCAGAAAGAAAAGAAGAAATATAAGGAGGAGTATCAGATATGAAGGAAGAAATGTGGAACAGGCATACATATAGTTGCAAGTACAGAAAACTCCTGGAACAACCCAGGTGTGAGATTCAAGCTGCTGTTTCCAACTCTTTTTAGAATATTTTTTCCTTGGGGGTCAAAATAATTTTTTGATGCAGAAGAGGGCTAAGGAGGAAATACAAACATTTGTCCAACAAAAAGTGAGACATCAAGCAGAAGGGGGGACTGCTTCTCATTCTTCTGATTATGAAACACATAGAGAGACTTGGCTAGTGAAACCTTTCCAGTGTTCCAAAGGAAATGCTCGAGAGAGAAGCTCAGGAGTTGACTGGCAGAATTTGGATTGCCTTGAAATTGAAACAGAGCCTGGATTTAAGATATGGAGATGAACAGGAAGAAGACCAGTAGCATGGAAATTAGTGAATAAATGTGAGATTATACAGTGTCAGTTGTATTTGTGGGGTACGGCTGTACAAGCAAAGGTGGAAAGAATGGACTTCTATTGACTTTGTTAAACTTGTGGGGAACTGAAAGGCATTTGCGTCATTTCATGTGATTAATGAATGGAAGGGCAGAAAGGGAAGAGGAAAGGAAAGGTAACTGTAAGTAAAACAGTTTCTGTTAACAGTTTTTCTATAAAACCTTTTATGATATAAATTGCATTTTTAGTTGTTTGTGATAAAGATAAAGTAAACGGATGCCCTTTTTTCTTTTTCTTTCTTTCATCAGTTTTAGTATTACATGTAGGCATTACAATGTAAAAAGATAGAAAGGCTAGTCGAAAGCATGTTTAAGTTAATAGGCTGTAATCCTGGGTTGTTGAGATGGTAGATGGCACACAGTACATGTAGAACTGGTATGTTTTCACTTACTTTTAGATAGGTGAATGCCTGGCTTAATTTAACAATAAGTTTTAAATGGAAACCAGTAAATAAAGTAAACAAGAGAACACTGAACATAATGAAAAGTTGTCATTTAGCAGTAAATGCTTCAGCATGTCTTTAGAAGCCAGCAGCTGAGGGCTACATTTTTCTTTTTTTTTTTTTTTTCCTTACATTCTCGTGGAGACAAGCTGATTATAGGGTAATAAAAAATGGTGATGCTTTCCATATTATTTTGGCTTGTGAATGTTCTCACAGGTATAGACAAAATGGGAAATATATTTAATTATATTATGAAATGCAGAATGCAAATAGCGGTGCTATAGGAGACATATTTGGAAAGAACTGAGAATGTGAATGTGATAAATAAAGGATTTCAGTATGTATATTCATTAGAATATCAGGGACAAAGGAAAAGAGGAGTACTTACATTAATTGTTAGAGGACTCCAATAATAATAGAACAAGAAAAGGGTAATAATGGTAGATTTGTGGAAGTAGGCTACTGGCAAGGGAGGAGGACTATGCTGGCATATATTTACATCAACATAAAGCTGCTATTATGGTGCTTAACAAATTTTGGGGAGAAATAATCAGCTTTCAGCAGGGAATTGTGTTTATTGGTAGAGACTGGAATTTGATATGCAACAATGAGGATGTATCCGGGGGGGCTAGAAAGAAAATATAGCAAAAGATGGTAGGTTTCTGACGACATTAATGAAAATATTTGGTATGGAAGATGCAAATTCAGTAGCAAGAACTTAGACAGAATTTACACATTGTTCTCCAAGGTACAATCGGTGGGATAGACTAGACAGAAATTGTATTTCACAGGAACATGGGCATTTATTGGAGAGCATCGACACACATCCAATAAGTGTTTCAGATCATGTGCCAATAATAACCAAAATAAACATGCATGGTAATGAAATAAAAATGAGACACTGATGCTTCCCCACCTACCTGTTAAAAAGAGAAATTTAAGGAATGGGTAGTAAAAATTATTTGAGAATTATTAGGGAAGTTAGATAGTACTCCAGAAGTTATAACTAGTGAGTTGGATAAAATGAAACTGGAGTTTAAAAATAGGGTAGAAGATATGGTCAAAAAGTGACATGAATTATTTAGAGGGACTGACAAAGGTTAAAGTGTTACGGAAAAAGGGGGCTCTCATTGAACAAGAAGAGACGCAACTGCAGAGTGCAAAAGGGAAAATATAAGATAGTACATGGATAATATGCATGGGTTTAGAAATATTGCTGTTCAGCAACTGTTTTTTTTTTTTTTTTTGATAAAATCTCCAAAACACAAAAATGTTTAGCACAATGACGTAGGCAACATAAATTAGAAAGGGTTGCTTCCAAACTTAGAGCTTATAACAAGAAAAATAAACAGAGATCCTGTAGAGGTATTAAAAATATTTTAGAAATTTTATGAGTTTGTATAAAACAGAGAAATTGGGAAGTCAAGAAAAAGCATAAATTGAAATATTTATGGAAGACTTAAATATGCCAAGGTTAGAGCTGGATGAGGCTCAACAATTAATAGTGATGTTTAACCTATCTGCAGGAAAGTCCCAGGAAGAGATGGTATTCTAGTGGAAGTTTGAAACTAGGAGGGAAAAAAGTGATAAAGATCTGGAAGATTTTTATTTAACAGCATTTTAAAAGGAGGAGAAGTATCAACATTCTTGAAGAAATTTGTAGTGGCTGTAATACCTAAATAGTATAAAGAACAGTCAGATGCAGCTCCATATAGTCCCATTTCAATTTTCAACCATGATTATAAAGTGATTATGTCTGTAATGGGTAAACGAATGACAAAGTTGTTGCCACAATTGATAGATATGGATCATTGTGGTTTTATGGAGAGGAAGTAAATATTTGATAACACTAGTAGAACAATGATGAACCAGAGGGAAACAGAATGTAAGAAAATATTGTTGATAGATCTTAATGAAGAGAAAGCATTTGACAGAGTAAGCTGTTATTTTATGAGTAGGGCAATGGAAGCATTTGCATTCCCTGATACAATAATAAGGTTAATTATGAAGATATAAGAGGGATCGGCAGCAAGAATCAAAGAAGGAGAGTTTCTCTCTGGTACGTTCTGTCTGAACAGAGGAATCAAGCAGAGGTCTGTTATTTCCCATTTGTTATTTGTGTTATATTTAGAACCATTGGCAAAGAAAATAAGGGACTTAGAAATTCAAGGATACAGTTAGTATGGTAATCAAGAAAAGTTGGCTTTATTTGCAGGCAATATTGTATCTGAAGTAGTTTACTTCATTTGGTCCTCAACCTGTGGGCATACGGATCCTTATCGGATCCAAGCCGGCAACTATTACTAGCATCAGCTTTGAGTTCCAGACTCCTCCCCTTACCCATAATACAACTTCCACCCCCAGATCTCGTTTGCCGCGATTTGTTATACATCGTGTCTTTAGAGCTCCAGCTAGCATTGAGTTATTTCTCTACTGTAAGTTAAAAATTTTCTGTTTCTTTCAGCCGATCTAGGTTAGTCTAGGTACCCCTTCACCCCTCCCATCACTTTGGCATCGAGTGTAGGTTTGTTTAGATAGTTTGTCTGTGGTGCCCCTCCCCCCTTTAGTGTTGTCTATAGACTAGTGTGGTGAGTGGGTGTGTGTCTGTTAGTGTAAAGAAAGTTTTTGCCTGTTCTTTTTAAGGCTTTCTTTCTTTATCATAGGATGGCTGAAAAGCTTGTCTTCAAGCACTGCACATAGTGTGTCCATAAGCGCTCCCCAGCGGATGGCCACACTCTGTGTGTGTTGTGCTTAGGTGTGGCCCACCTTAGTATGGATTGCTCCATTTGTGCGAGGTTCAACCCCAGAGCTTTTAAAGATAGGAAGGCCAAGTTGGCCATCAAAGGTCTTCTTCCTGCTACTGATCCTCCTTCCTCGTCTTCGGCTTCAGTCACAGTGGCTGCTGTGACTGCCTCTCCCGATTCTCTTCTTCTGGCCTCCCCTCCCTCCCAAGTTGGGACTCAAACCCCTGCATCTAAGTCTGTGGTAGCAGAGCAGAGGAGAGGTAGAGAATGGGAGAGAGAGTCAAAGACAAAGGAAAAGAGGAAGAGGTCCCCGGACCTCGCTTCTCTGAGCAAGTCAACATGGATCCATGACTCCCCTCGGCTCCGGTGTCCGAGGTTCTCCCCAGACCTGGAGGAGGTATGTTCAGTCTCCAGGGCCTCGGTTCCCTGACCCGCCAGGTCAGAGTCCGTGGCCTCATCTCAGTCGACCCGCTTCTTATTGGATATGGATCTGGATAATATGATGAGGCGCTTTATCCGTGCACAGACCCAGATGGGGGTCTTGCCAGCCCCCCCCCCCTCTGGAAGGGGGAGCTCGCTTCCTTTGTTTCAACCCATTTCTCCTTCCCTGATCTGACCTTTGGAGTACTCTGATCCGAGGTTGGCTTTGGTCAGGGGGTCGGTGCTGACGGTGCTTGTTTCCTCAATGCTGACAGCTGCCTGGAGCATCTTGGATCCAACCAATTCGGATCTGAACCATTCTCGGAACTGGAGCTTGGGTGTTGGATCCGAGGGAGTGGAAAATCTTCCATCGGTTCTGAAGTTGTCGGGCCAGGTCTCCTCCCTCGGAGCTCCGTCCACTTCAGGACCGGCTCTGATTCACACGTTGGACCCAGGGAGACAAGAATCCTTATTAGCTTCCCAGGAGGTCTGCTCTCCTTCCGTGTTCGATGTGGTAGAAAGGGTCCTTCATCGGATTGAGACCCCTGACCGCCCCCTCGGACTCCGCCCAGACCCCCTCAGCTCTGTCTACGGTCCCCATCCTCTTACCAGAGGGACAGCCCGTGCTCAAAGAGCCCCAGACGGTTCCCCTGAGGAACAGATGGCTTGCAAACGCTCTCCTGAGAGCCCCCCCTGGAGATGTGCCTCACAAGCATATGTGCAAGAGTGGGCACTTGGACTCCCTCCGAGTCCCTAACCGAGGACACAGAGTTAGATGGGGAGGACTCCCCAAGATCACCTCCCGAGGATGTCTCCTTTGGAGGCATCATGGAGATCCTGCACCAGCAGGGAGGTTGGTCTGCCCCCAAGCCCTCTTCTGATGAGTCTGTGTTCCTGGAGGCTTTCGGCACAGGGCTGTCTACTTCCTGGGAGTCCCCTCCCGCGGATCCTTTAGTGGATTTTATCACCTCGCGGGCATGGAAGAAACCAGACACCATGGAGCCTATCCCCAAATGACCCGATAAAATTTTAAGTCCCCCCCATTGACAGGCCATCCTGGAGTAAGGGCTCCCCTGTGGACGCCATGGTGGTAGTAGCAGCCACTAAGAGGGAACTATCTCGGGAAAGTTCCTCAGTCCACCTTCGTGACCGGGAGTCACGGATGATGGACCACCTAGGGAAGGGGGTGTATGCTTCAGCTACCTTTTCGATCAGGGCACTGAATTACTTGGCCCATGTCACTAGACTCCAACGCGACCTAGTAAAGGAGCTGGAGTATTCTCCACCCAACTCCATGTCGCAGGAGGGCAAGGCTTCGTTCTCTGCGAAAATGGCCACTCTAAAAGTGGTATCAAATATGTCCATGCAACTCCTCTCCCATGCTACGGAAGAAGCTGCTGGGTCTGGCGTGTCCATGAGGCGTAGCACCTGGCTCAGGTTGTGTCAATTTACCAAACCCTTTAAGTCATCTTTTGCCAATGTCCCTTATGACGGCTCGATACTTTTCAGTAAGACTGTCAAGGAGACACAAGTCCAGAGTGAGAAGGATGGGAAGACACTGTCTCAAACACGAATGCTGTGGACTCAAGCACTACACACCCAAACGAACAAGAAGCTTGCTGTAAACAACTTTAATTTCACCAAAAATATCTTGTTAAGCGCTTTTCGTCCCACCTAATTGTGGAACTTCTTCAGACAACTAGTAAAAAGCAACAGCTACGTTTAAATGAGTGCTTTGGCACCAAAACACAAGCGCCGCGGCCGATAACCAGATTAAAATCATTGAAACTACATAAAGCTATTTAATGATCCAGAACCCGGATCTTAAAAAATGTAATAAATAAAACAACTAAAATCTCTACCACTATGTATATGCCTGAAAGATCTAGATTACAAATTAAAACGCTGATATAACAGCTTCTATGTGTTTGCTTACCTTTAATTATGCATTAATTTAATGCGCAAGCTGAAACTGCACATTCTTGCAGAGTTAAAACATAAGAAAGAATATATGTGTATAAACCTGTACTTGCTATCATGCAGGTACTGTATAAACCCAAGATTATGCACAATGTTATGTTACATCCTGTGCACTAAGTAAGAAACAAGGAATAAAGGAAGGTAAAGAAACGGAGACTAAGACTCCATGAAAATGTAACAACCAAGGTAGAAACATCGTTACTACTAGGCTATTATGTATGCCTGTAGGTAAATGTTAAAAACATTGTATCCTGTGCAAATATACAAGAAGTGATTACTGTGTGTATTTGCATAGGACATCTCCGATCTTTTGTACATAACTGAAAGTGCGTTTGTAAGGTTTAAAACGCTAAAAGGGTGGCTCTGTGCGAGCTCTTGTCTTACAATACAATGCACCAATTGAATGAATACTAAAATACAACCATGCAAACTTATAGGAGACGACAAAGACAAAAATGTGAATATTTATGTGTGGGCTGTACTTATTAGAATGCAAATACTGTAACAATGACTAGGATTACATACGATGATGTATAGATATACAAGTACTGTGTGCTGAAGAATAGGGGAAGGGGGAACAGAGAAGAAAAGAAAAAAAGGAAAAGAGGAAAAAGAAGAACAGAGGGGGCAATTGCTAATGTATCAAAAGGGCAAAAGAAAGGGAGGAAGCAGTAACATCTCCCTATGTCATGAAATATACTTATAGATGAGATGTTAGCTTTACTTCTACAAATATTAAGACACATTGTATGCAACAGGTATAACTGTTCAAGAGGTATTATCTGTCTGAATACATTCATAAACTAATATGGACAACACGCCATATATATTACAAATAAATATGTGATACATACTATATGGTGAAAGTTCAAACAAGAACATATTAGCTAGCGACACAAACTTTTTAACTTGAGTATTGGGTAAAGAGAACATATCTCATTTAATCCGGGCATTACACTGGCATTACAACGAATCTGCCAGTATAATTCCAAAACCTCTAATTGTACTTGATGTGGTCCATCCCTACCATCTAAGAGGACCATATCTACTGCCCTAAATAAGAATGTGTGGCTAGGATTTTCTGTTATATGTTTTGCTAAAGCATTGTCTAATTTATTTTTCTGAATGGCGTATAGGTGTTCGTAAACACATTTGCGTAATTTCCTGTCAATTTTCCCAAAGTAAAATGCGGGGCATTGTTGACTCTGGGCCAAGTATACTACACCTTTGGACTGACAATTAAATTTATATCTTACCTCATAAGTCACCTGTATTCATATGTGAACAATAATTACACATATTACATTGGAACATACCTTTCCTCCATGGTAATCTCTTAGTATCACTTTGCATGATTTGTTTAAGATTCTTTCCTCTTTTCCAAACAATCTTAGGTTTATGTGGTAATTTATTTCTTACATCATTCTCACTGTTAATTATATACCAATTTTTATTAATAATTAAGGTGGTAATGTCACTGTCAGTACTAAATGGAGTTATGAATGCCAATTTTATTGATGTTGTATCTATGTTGTGGACCTGGACTACCTATCACCACCCAGGATGGCTTGATATGTGCCTGTTTCTCTTTTACTCTTTACCTCATCTATCAAATTTTTAAATGAGTTGTTGTGGATAACCTCGTCTCATAAACATTCCTTTTAATAATTGGCATTCTTCATTAAAGTCCTCATCTCTGGAAACCATGTGGGCTGCGCGCACTAGTTGAACTTTGATTTCTTTTGATACATGGGATGATTACTATTATAGTGGAGGAAGGTATTAGAATAGGTTTCTTTCCTGTAGATTTTAGCATGAAATCATTTATTGACATGGTCTTTCCATAAATCCACGTCTAAATATGCTATCCTCTCTTCGTTGTTTGTATGGGTAAACACCAGAAAATCAGAGCTTGTGTTTAAAAATTAAACCAATTCTAATGCTGTTATTTCATTACCTTATATTAGGATAAAAATGTCATCAAGGAATAGTGTGTAAAATTTTATTTTGTTCATCATATTGACATTCTTTCCTAACACTTCTTGTTCCCAGTATGCCATGACTAAATTCGCAAAACTCTCCTCACATGGGGAGCCCATGGCCACACCTATTTTCTGTAAGTAAATCTTGTTGTCAAAAGTGAAGAAATTGTATGACAGAACTATGTCTAGCATTTCTTCTATCAGTTTGATTTCTGCGTGTTCTGCACCATTTTTCTTTAACATGAGGCTCACCCATTCTATGCCATTCTGGTGGGGTATGCAAGTGTACAGGTCCTTAACATCAACAGTTAAAAAACTGAGCCTGTTATTAAACTCAAAATTTTTAATGTTTTGAAGAAATGACCAAGAATCCGTACAAATTGCTTTCTCTTTTTGAACATACTTTTATAGTATGTTGTCTACCATTTTTGCACAGGGGTAAGTAATGCTATTTCTAGCATCTACAAGTGGTCTCATAGGGGGGTCCACTAGTGATTTGTGGATTTTAGGAATACCGAAGAGGATGGGTTTTCTGGGTGGTAACATAGTCAAGTAATTTAAAGTTGACAAGTCTATCCTTCCTTCTATGAAAAGGTCATTGAATAGTGACCTGATTCTATTATATGCTTGTTGTAATTCATTTCTAGATGTTTCTTGATAGGCCACACTATTCAATGTGCTTAACTTCTTATCAATATATTGTTGTTGCATCATGAATACCAGTCCCCCTCCCTTATCTGGTTGCATGAATCTTACCCCTGTTTCTTTCAATGATTGCAAAGCTGTTTTTTTCTGAATTAGTAATATTAAACAATTTAGTAGTCTTACTCATATTGGAGTGTAACATATTTCTTAAAACATTTTCACATATTTTTTTCAAATAAATTCAAAACAGGGTGCATTGGTGGTATAAATGTACTGGCAATATGCAGGTTGTTACTTTCTGTCTGGTCACTACCAAAAAACACTTTCAAATTTAATTTCCTAAGAAATAACTTAAAGTCTACTATAGTTTTGACTACATCGGCTCTACTACTAGGGACAAAGGTATTTCCTCTATCTAATAATTCAATGAAAACAGATTCAATAATAACATTTGTATAACTGAAAATTTTGAAATCATTCTCTGACTTATACAAGGTAACAGGTTTACTGTTCATATTAATAGTTACCTCCCCCTCTTCCCTCGTAGGTTGGTATTATTCCTGTTGGTATGGTTGTTGCCATAATTCGCATTCTTCCTCAAGTTGTAATATGAGGCTCCCATCCGAAAATTTGCTTGTTGTTGACGGGGTTTATCCTGCGGTAAATAGGCTACGGGTTCAATGTCCTCATTGTTGTTTTGTTCAGCTGTATCGGTATTGTTAAGTTTAACATTGTCCTGGAAGTTCTGTGCACTGGTGCCACGTTGAGTGATGTTATGCCTTTCATGAGGAAGTTTTGAACCATACTGTGTTTTTACTTGGGAGGAGGGAGGTTTTGGATAGGCCATTCCACTGCTATATGCTTGTCTGTCTCTGTTTAATTTTTTAAGTTTTCCTTCTTTAATTTTACCCATGTATTGATCAGTACTGGCAGATATTCTGTCATAGTCGTACTGATATCGTGGAAAGTTTAAATGCTGTTGTATTGTGTCATTCAAAATAGTTGCTTCATCTATAAGTGAAACAGATTGCAATTGATAATGTTTACTCATCACTTCTAATAGTTCCAAACCATGTTTGTTAAATAATTTTATTAAGTCTTGATGAAAAGGTGACCCATCAATGAGCCCAGTTGGATATTGCCATGATCTTAAACCTTTAGGTACAATACCCTCACTTAAACATTCACGGAAATAAGCTATTTCTATTTGTATCTTTTTATAATTTACCAATTTCTGGTCAAGTTGTTTAAGTAAAGCCGATTGCTCCCTAGCTTCACTACTAGTTGGAGTCTGTAGTGAAAGTGGTTCCGTTAACCATGTGGTTAATTTTGGAGCCCCAGTAAGCCTCGTGGATATGTTGTTGGTGGTCATTGTTTTATTGCCACTCGTACCATTCTGTTGCAGTGTATTGCATCCTTGCATGTTGTACACATCCCTTTGTACTCGAATAGGAGATGTGTTAGTGGAATCCAATATATTCGGATTCGAATTCGCATCCATAGCTGTTGCCTCTACAACTGGTGAAGTATTTAAAATGCCTGGAAGCTGACATGTAGAATTAGAAGCAGAATTGGTTGGAAAAGCATCAACCTTCTTATTGAGTGCATCAACCTGTTTTATTAAGGTATCTATTAAAATTAGTATCCTAGTATTTTGGTTCTCTGCAGCTGGCGGCAAAAGGGTTGTAGTAAGTGCTGTATCCTCAGCCATAACAAACTTCTAAAACAATGACAGACCAAAAACTTGTTGCAAACACGAATGCTGTGGACTGCAAGCACTACACACCCAAACGAACAAGAAGCTTGCTGTAAACAACTTTAATTTCACCAAAAATATGTTGTTAAGCGCTTTTCGTCCCACCTAATTGTGGGACTTCTTCAGACAACTAGCAAAAAGCAGCAGCTACGTTTAAATGAGTGCTTTGGCGCCAAAATACAAGCGCCACGGCTGATAAACAGATTAAAATCATTAAAACTACATAAAGCCATTTAATGATCCGGAACCCGGATCTTAAAAAATTAATAAATAAAACAACTAAAATCTCTACCACTATGTGTATGCCTGAAAGATCTATATTACAAATTAAAACATTGATATAACAGCTTCTGTGTGTTCGCTTACCTTTAATTATGCATTAATTTAATGCACAAGCTGAAACTGCACATTCTTGCAGAGTTAAAACATAAGAAAGAATATATGTGTATAAACCTGTACTTGCTATCATGCAGGTACTGTATAAACCCAAGATTATGCACGATGTTATGTTAGATCCTGTCCACTAAGTAAGAAACAAGGAATAAAGGAAGGTAAAGAAATGGAGACTAGGACTCCATGAAAATGTAACAACCAAGGTAGAAACATCGTTACTGCTAGGCTATTATGTATGCCTGTAGGTAAATGTTAAAAACATTGTATCCTGTGCAAATATACAAAAAGTGATTACTGTGTGTATTCGCATAGGACATCTCCGATCTTTTGTGCATAACTGAAAGTGCGTTTGTACGGTTTAAAACGCTAAAAGGGTGGCTCTGTGCGAGCTCTTGTCTTACAATACAATGCACCAATTGAATGAATACTAAAATACAACCATGCAAACGTGTAGGAGACGACAAAGACAAAAATGTGAATATTTATGTGTGGGCTGTACTTATTAGAATGCAAATACTGTAACAATGACTAGGATTATGTACGATGATGTATAGATATACAAGTACTGTGTGCTGAAGAATAGGGAAAGGAGGGAGAAAGAAAGGGGAAGGGGGAACAGAGAAGAAAAGAAAAGAAGGAAAAGAAAAAAAGAACATTGTGCATAATATTGGGTTTATACAGTTCTTATTTTTCCTTTTTTCTTTTCTTCTCTGTTCCCCCTTCCACTTTCTTTCTCCCTCCTTTCCCTATTCTATGGGCCTATGGGCTTCTACTCCAGGTTCTTTTTGATGCCAAAATAAAACGGGGGACTTGAGACCCATTCTGGACCTCTCTACCATGAACCTGTCCATTGCCAAAGAGAAGTTCCGGATGGTCACACTACAGTCAATCATGCCATACTTGCAAGAGAGCGACTGGATGTGCTCGTTAGACCTCCAGGATGCTTACTATCACACAAAGATGCACAGAAGCTCCAGGAGGTTCCTCCACTTCTGGCTTAGGGGCCAATCATTATCAATTTCAAGTCGTACCCTGTGGTCTCACCACAACCCCCAGGTTGTTTAGCAAAGTGATGGCGGTTGTAGCGGCTCACCTGAGGCTTCAGGGGATTCAGGTCTATCCATACCTGGACGACTGGCTCCTCACTGCTACCACCAGGCGTCTACTTTCCCAAACCAGGCATTACTTTCTGACACTTGCCCTGAGTTTGGGTATCACAATCAACACATCCAAATCTCTCCTACATCCTGTACAGGTAATAGATTACATTGGTGCCAGGATAGACACACTTCAGTGCAAAGTATTCCTGACTTTGGAGAGAGTTCAAAACCTCAGGATGCATGTCTCCTTGATCTACCGTTCACACCTCCCGATGGCGGAATCGGTGTTGAGGGCCCTAGACTTGAGGGTGGTGACCATAACTCTTCTCTGGTGTACTCGGCTACACATGCGGATTCTTCAGTGGACTCTAGCGGTTCAGTGGTCCCTGTTGGAACTACCATTAACTCATCCTATCCACCTAAGTTGAGTGTGCCGGTCGTCCCTCATATGGTGGATGAGTACTCCGGATATTTTGGAGGGACGACCCTTTGTTCCAGCCCTGGCCCAAACCACAGTGACCATGGATGCCTCCCAACCTGGGTGGCAGGGGCATTGTATGGACAGGACAGTCCAAGGCCTGTGGTCCCACATAGAGACCAGCTTGCATATCAGTGTCCTAGAGATGAGGGCTGTCCTTCTAGCGTTGCAGGCCCTTTATGCCTTTCTTCCTCTGGGGACGATTGCCATTCAGTCAGACATGTCAGTAGTCTGGTATCAACAAACAGGGAGGGACCAGATCTTACCCGCTTTGTCGCGAGGTCATGAGAGTGTGGGAATGGGTGATCTCCACTGTTCACTTTCTCATTGCAACGCACATTCCGGGATGGTCCAATATTATAGCGGACAGGTTAAGTCGGACCATTCTGATGCCTTACGAGTGGTCTCTGAATGCGTCAGTAGCGGAACAGATCTTCAGCGAGTGGGGTCAACCTTGCTGCGATCTCTTCGCATCTCCTTCCAACGTGAAGTGCAGCAAGGTTTTCGCTCTGAACCCCCCGCCGGGGGAGTCCCCCAGAGATGCTCTAGTTGATGCTTGGCTTCCTGGTCCTCTGTATGCTTACCAGCCAGTACCTCTCATTCCGAGGTTTCTGCAGAAAGCTTGTCGACTGGGGAACAAGGTGATCCTCATTGCCCCATTCTGGCCTCGCCAAGTATGGTTTCCCTTCCTTTGGTCTCACCTTCTAGCTCCACCTTGGATCCTAGATCTCATTCAGGATTTGATTTCACACCCCTTGGAGTTGCCTCATCTGAGTCTGGACAGCCTGAAGCTCATGGCTTGGCTGCTCCAGTTCCCGTAATTGCTAGGACTCCCGGACTATCCTCCTCAGATCCATTTTGGTAGCTGCTCATAAGTCTTCAACCAGAAATGGCTCCTATCTCCACTATTCTTGATTTTCTAGCTGATATTTTCCAGCATGGAGCTAGTTCTTCTACTGTCAAAGTTCAGTTGGTTGCCATTTCCCATTTTCATCTTGCAGACTGTGTAAAGCCTTTATCAAAGGCACCTTTTTGCTACGTCCCTCGGTCAAAGATCCTGTTCTCCTGTGGGACCTTACTATGGTTCTCCAAGCTCTGGTCGCTCTGCCTTTCGAGCCTGCCACAACTGCAGATCTAAAATTTCTACCGTGGAAAACGGCTTTTCTGGTAGCTATTACCTGTGCTAGAAGGGTTTCAGAATTATAGGCCTTGTCCATCAAACTTCCATACATGATTTTTCATAAAGACAGAGTTTCCCTTCGAACCAATCCATCCTTTCTTCCTAAGGTGGCATCTGCAGTCAATATCAGTCATACTATAAATTTGCCTGTGTTCATAGGTAGGTACTAGGCTATCGGCCCTGGGGCTTATACAAGCCCAGCCAAAAAGGTACCCTGGCTTTTGCCACCCAAGAAAATTATTTTCCTGTGCCACTGTCGAGCAGAGCCACAGAGGTGATCCCCGGGGTGAATTTCCTATTTTCCCATCCAATCATCAAGATTTTTCTTGAAGAGTGCTAATGAGGAGCTTTGTTTGATATAGATAGGTAGTTTATTCCACAGTATGGGAAGTCTCTGGGACAGGAATCTATCCCTCCAGCATGTTCTGTTTATTGTGGTGACGCTTTTGCAAGAGTTTCTTCCTCTTGTTGTACAGTTTGTTTATGGCAGGGGACCACCAGATTGGCTTCCTTTTTTTGGAGGATAGCGTCTTGGTTCTGTTTGGGATAGCATGATCCATGCACTCATGTAAGTGCTTATAAAGTGCAAATGTGTAGGATTCAGTAGTCGTAACTGTATTGTCCATCTGCATGGGTGTCATGAAGTTCACCACTTCTGTCTTAAGAAGCATGAAGTTGGCTTTAGAGAAATTTTTTACCATGGTTTCCTTAATGGGGGTGGAGGCAGGATGTGGATATCTAGGGTAATTAGTGTATGGTCAGATCGGACCAATGAGGCGTTGACTTCAGGTGTGGAACACTGGTCACTCATATTGGTAATGACTAGCTTTAGGATATTGTTGCCCCTGGTGGGGGTGTGGATAAGTTGATCCAGGGCATTGGAGTTTATGAATTCCAGAAAGTGTTGAGGGAAGGAGTTGGTACATGAGTAGTTTTCCCAGTTAATCGTGGGGTAGTTGAAATCGCCCATTATTAGGTTGTTTGGTTGAACCCTAATATTTTCCAGTACATCAAGAAAAGAGGAGTGGGAATCCTGGGGCATGGTGAGTGATCTGTAACAAGCTACAATTTAGATTGCAGTTTTGCCCAGAGTTAGTTGCACTTGGATAACCTCGGCTGCATTATGCTGAGCAACTAGCCTGGAGGTGTGGATATCCTTAATGAATATGGACACACCTCCGCCTTTGGTGTTCCGGTCCAGGTTACATGGCCGAAAAGTGTGGTACGAGTTATAGCCTGGTAGTGCAGGGGTGCTCTCTGGAGCCTTGAACCAGGTCTCAGTCACTGCACAGATATCTATGTTCTCCATTTTAAGGAGTGCCTCGAGTGAGTTCATTTTGAGATTTAGACTTCTAGCATTGAGTAGCATCACCCTCAGTTTTTGCTTGCCTGTTCCTGTTACGGTGGTGAATTTGTCATTTGAACCTTGCCTAAAAAAGGCACTATAGGGGCGGCAAGAACCTTAGCCGGTATCTGGAATCCCAGGGGTGACAGGTGCAGGCCATCTCTGGCAAAGCATCGTGGTCTGTCGACCATGTCATCCCAGGCAGACAGATACTGGATCCCTGTAGAATGGCACCAGAAGCTTAGCCAATTGTTGAAGTCAGTCATTTTGTCCTTGTGCTGCGGCATCATTCTGGGTGATGGCAGAATGCTACTGTCTCCGATCTTGTAGCCCAGGTAGGTATGACCCAGGTCGTTCACACCAACATGGACAATGACAGAGTCATATTTGTACTTGTTGTGGAGTGACCTGAGTGCGTGGGTTATGTGGCGGATCCTGGCACCCGATAGGCAGCTGACAGTAACCTTCTCCTTGTTTTGCTTGGTGAGTGGGACAGCAGTGTGCCTGACTATAGAGTCGCCTATGACTAGTGTGTTGGGTACGTTGTTTTGCCTTATTGGCTGTGGTTTAGTGGCACACTGAGTCTGCGGGCTATGTGTCATTTGGGTTGTGTTGGGGGTGGAAGTTGCTTGCATTTCTGCTTTGGAGATCTCTTTTGCTTGAGCAGATTATTATTAAGAGCCTCCGTGAATGTTTTTGTGTTTCTATGTGTGGATTTTGGTGGTGTAGATTTAATGAGACTATGTGATGAGTGTGGTGTGGTGCAAGTGTTTACCTTCTCCTCTTGACCGTCAAGTTCAGTCTTGATTGGAGAGAGCTTTACCTCCAGTTTGGCTAGATAAGTGCATCTCTCACAGGTTGTAGTGTTGGGTGGTAGGAGGAGAGGGTTGTCTGTGTACACGAGACAATTTCTGCATTGCGCCAAGATGCCCAGATTCATCAGATAGACAGGAGAGAACACTGGGAGCTGACCCCTGGACATGCCTGAATAAAAAAATATTTTCCTCTAGACAAGTGAGGAAAGTGAGTACAAGAGCTGTTTTTCTCTGAGCAAGTGAGGAAAGTAAGTACCAAAACTGTTTTCCTCTAGGTAATGGGGAAGGTTGAGTGCTGTAGTAATTAGTAGGTTATTTAGTTCTTTCCCAATTTTACGAACAAGATGGAATACAAGCTGCACATGTTGGATGTTCATAGACAGTTATGATTCTATTTACAGAGGACAAAAAATTTTCGTAAATCTGATCAATTGTTTCCTTCTATAGACCCTTTTTGGGGAAACCTATTTCCAAGGTCACTGTAGCTAGATGGATTTCGTCATGCAACCTGCAAGTCTATGAGGACAAAGGCATGTCTCCTCCAGGTCAGGTAAAAGCTCATTCCACTAGGTCCATGGCTACGTCTGCGGCTTTCTGGTCTAGAGTGTCTTTGGATGACATTTACTCTGCAGCTACTTGGTCCTCATCTAATACATTTATTTCTCATTGCAAATTGGATTTGAGTTCCAGAAGGAGAGCATCCTTTGGCTCCGCGGTGCTCCGGAATATCCTTCCATGAGGGCGTCCCAGGAGTTTAGTAGCTGGGGACTCTATTCCACAGGTTGAAGACCAAATGAAGTAAACTACTTCAGATAAAAAAATTATGTACTCACCAAAACGGTCCATCTGAGTAGTTATACTTCATTTGTCTTCAACAGTCCCTCCCTCCCTCCTTCCCCCGGACCTTGGCGCATGATCAGCCTACGGGGCTGCAGTATAAGTCACAAGTATGTTATCAGGTTGGGTTCTATGTATAAGTTCAGCAAACTCGATCTGGGGATGGAAGGCAGTGGAGGTGTATTATGGGTAGGGGGAGGAGTCTAGAGCTTGGAGCTGATGCTAGTAATATTTGCCGGCTCAGATCCGATACGGATCCGTATCCCCACAGGTTGAAGACAAATGAAGTGCAGCTACTCAGATGGAACGTTATGGTGAGTACATAACTTCTTTTTTGTACTTGATAAAAGCAGAAAAGTGTTGTGGAACATTCTGAGACAGTTCCAGATTTTTTCGAGATATAAATTTAATAAAGATAAAACAAAGGCTTATAGCTGTAAACTATGTACCCGCACATGAATTGGTTCAGCAATACCCATATTTATGGGGACATGATAAAATGAAGCTTTTAGGACTATGGGTTAAAAAGGATTATGTTATGGTAGCTAAGGATATATGTGAAGAGACTAACAAAAGATAAAACAAAAACTGAGAAACTGGAAGCTCTTGTCTATGGATATGCATACCAAGTTATAAGCTGGAAAACGTTCTATAGTCCCTTTAGTTTTATATACATCGGGCATATTTTTATCAACCAGAGGAGAAGTTGTGGGTAGTAATTAATAAAGAGTTGAAGGAATTTATCTGGGATATGAAGAGGGCAAGTGTCAAGTGGGATAAGCTGATCCTTCCAATAGAACATTATGATTTAGGATTACCTGATTTGAAGATTTTGATTTTTAAGCTACCCAGTTCAGGCGGTTATACATAGCACATGCAAGAAGGGATTCAAGAAATAGAGAGAGAGTGGGATTTTGGACGTAGATCCTTAAGGTGAATAACAACAGTACAAGTTATTGTATTCATAAAATAGCAGAAAGTACTCTAAAACTAAGCCACCAAGGCGATGGAGAAAGAAGATTCTGCCAATAGGGATGACTTCAATTAGGGGTACAAAGAATAAGAAATTGGGGGCTGGTATTTACTGGAGGAAACTGGTAAGGAAACCAAGGTATTAGTGACAAATAATTAGAGAGGGAAAGGTAATAGAATGGTAAGAGGTCAAGAAGACAACTGGACTACAGGTTAGAGACTGCCTTTCCTATCAGGGATTGATATCGGAGTATAGGCAAAGAGAAAGGGATAGGGGAATCCTAAGTGAAAGACCTGCACTGGTAGAATTGTTAGTCCAATCTAGAAGAGAAGTTGTGTTTAAACAGGGATAATTTGTAGTACATGTAAAATATAGCACAATAACTGTAGGAATGAATCGGGGAAGGTTAGAAATGATTGGGAAGAGAGATTAGATAAGCAGTTCTCAAGGAAACAATGGGAGGACACACACACACACACACACACAAATATATATATATATATATATATATATATATATATATATATAAATATATATATATATATATATATATAGGTTCATAGGTTCGTACTGGGCTATCTGCCCTAGGGCATTTATAAGCCTAGCTAGAGTGTGTGTGGCTTTCGCCACCCCTTGGGATGAGAATACTACGCCCACTTAGGGTTTAGTTTACTGTGCCTCTGTCTAGTAGTGACACAGAGATGACCCCCGCGGTAAACCTACGATCTCCCATCCACTCGTCAAGATTTCTCTTGAAGAGAGTTAGTGAGGGGCTCTGCCTAACATGGACTGGGATTCTGTTCCAGAGTGTAGGGAGCCTCTGGGTTATGAATCTGTCCCTCCAGCACGTCCTATTTATTTCTGTGTTGAGGTTCACATCTCTTGCTCTTGTGGCTCTGATGGATTTGGATTTTCTGAGGTGGAGCATGTCCATTAATTCCGGATTGGACATGGCCTTGTACGTCAGGCATAGATCACCTCTGAGTAGGCGGTATGCGACTGAATAGAGCTGGAGTTTCTTCAGCCGGGCAGCATATGACATATGTTTGAGACCCTTTATCCTCTTGGTGAGGACCATTTGGGGTCTTTCCAACTGCTGCAGGTGTCTGGTAAGATACATCCCAAATGGGGCATTGTACTCAATCATGGGCCCGATAAGGGAAGAGTACAGGGGCACAATTACCTCTCTTGATCTAGATGTGAATCCCTTCATGATAAGGTGGGCAATATAGAAGGTCTTCCTAACCACCTTGGCAATGTGAGTGTCAAATGAGAGGTTACTGTCAACTTGGGTCCCTAGGTCCCTGATTACCTCTTCTGTACTTAATGGATTACCACCTATGTGGTAATTTGTGGGTACCTTGTTTTTCCCAAAGGGTATGACTATACATTTTTTGGCGTTCGGTTTAAGGCCATGGCTCTGGCACCAATTATCCATTTCTATAAGGCCTCTCTGAAGGATGCTTGTGTCCGCTGGAGTATCAGTTATGGCGCCCAGTTTGCAGTCATCTGCGAACTTTGTCAGCCACAATCCTCCTATGTTTGCTTGCACCTCGGAAAAATAAATGCCGAACAAGAGGGGTCACAGGACTGAGCCCTGTGGGACACCGCTTGTGACTGGCTTAGAGTCTGACATGGGTCCAGCAATTCTGACCTTGTGGGTTCTGTCCTTGAGCCAGTTTGCAACCCATCTTGTGACATATGGGTTTACATTTAAGCTGGTGAGTTTGTCTATGATACCCGAGTGGGGTATTGTGTCGAAGGCTTTTGCAAGGTCAAGGTAGGCTGTGTGAACTGCCTTGCCCTCATCAATGGCCTTAGTGACTGTTTCAAAAAAGTCGACCAAGTTCAAAAGGCAGGATCTGCCCTTGACAAAGCCAAATTGGATAGGATCCAATGTCTGTAGGTCCCCAATGTCTTTGTTTATGAGTTCCATAATGATCCTTTCCATAGCTTTGCAGACCAGGCTCGTCAAGCTTATGGGGCGGTAATTTCCAGGGTCTGTAGTAGTACCGCCTTTGTGGAGTGGGACCACTGTTGCTGTACACCACTCTTTGGGTACGTATCCTGTAGTAAGGCTAAGATTAAACAGCAGCCTTATGTGCAGGTTTAGTTCCTCTTGGAGTTCATGTAACACGCAGCCCGGGACACCGTCCGGTCCCATTGATGCTGTGTTTTTAGCTTTGGCGAGGGCGGCTCTCACCTGGGCATCTGAGATGTTAGGGAGGCTACACTCTGCTGGGATAGATATTTCTCCTTTTGGGGGGGAGGGGGCAGAGAAATTTGCACTGAACCTGTCTGCCAGAATGTTGGCAATGTCTGTGGGTTCAGTGTATTTTGTGTCATTTTGGTCTAACTCTGAGCATATCTGGGAGTTTCCACCCAGGTTTCTAACATAGCTAAAGAAGGCCTTGTGATTGTCTTTTGTGTTTTTGCGATTTTTCTCTCAAAGTTGGCCTTGGATGATTTTATGAGTGATCGTAGTTTTTTGCTAGTACTGATCAGATATATATATATATATATATATATATATATATATATATGTAGAGAGAGCTCACAAATATGCAACAAAGTCTAGAAGATTTGGGATTTTAGCTGGGAAGTGTTTCCATAGTCATTTTTGTACCTCAGGCAGACACCAAAGAAATTTTCCTCATGATGTAGATGGCAAATGTTGGAGATTTATAGGTTCATAGGTTCATACTAGGCTATCAGCCCTAGGGCATTTATAAGCCTAGCCAGAGTGTGTTTGGCTTTCGCCGCCCATTTTAAATTAATTTTGCTATGCCCTTTTTCGAGGTTAGTATACTGTGCCTCTGTCTAACAGTGACACAGAAGTGATACCCGGGGTAAACCTATGATCCCCCATCCACTCATCAAGATTCCTCTTGAAGAGAGTCAATGAGGGACTCTGCCTAACCTGGACTGGGATTTTATTCCAGAGTGAAGTGAGCCTCTGGGTTATGAATCTGTCCCTCCAGCATGTCCTATTTATTTCAGTGCTGAGGTTCAAGTCTCTCGGCCAGTAGCTCGATGGGATTTGGATTTTCTGAAGTGCAGCATGTCCATTAATTCTGGGTTGGACATGGCTTTATACGTCGGGCACAGATCACCTCTGAGCAGGCGGTATGCCACTGAGTAGAGCTGGAGTTTCTTTAACCGGGCAGCATATGGCATCTGTTTGAGCCCTTTGATCCTTTTGGTGAGGTACTTTTGGGGTCTTTCCAGTTGCTGCAGGTGTCTGGTAAGGTACATCCCAAAAGGGGCATTGTACTCAATTATGGGCCTGATGAGGGATGAGTAAAGAGGCACGATGACCTCCCCTGATCTAGATGTGAATGCCTTCATGATTAGGTGGGCTATATAAAATGTTTTTCTAACCACTTTGGCCATGTAGTTGTCAAATGAGAGATTGCTATCAACTTGGGTCCCCAAGTCCCTAATTACTTCTTCTGTACTTAATGTATTAACACTTATGTGGTAATTTGTGGGCACTTTGTTTTTGCCAAAGGGGATGACTATACACTTTTTGGCGTTTAGCTTGAGGCCATTGGCTTTGGCATCAGTTGTCTGTTTCTATGAGGCCCTTTTGGAGGATGCTTGTGTCGGCTGGAGAGTCGATTATGGCGCCCAGTTTGCAGTCATCTGCGAACTTGGTCAGCCACAGTCCTTCCGTGTTGGCCTGTACCTCTGAGAAATATATACCGAACAAGAGAGGTCCCAGGACTGAGCCTTGTGGGATGCCACTTGTAACTGGTTTGGAGTCTGACATGGCTCCAGCAATTCTAACCATGTGGGTTCTGTCCTTGAGCCAGTTTGCAACCCATCTAGTGACGTAGGGGTTTATATTTAAGCTGGTGAGCTTATCTATAATGCCCAAGTGGGGTATTGTATCGAAGGCTTTTGCGAGGTCCAGGTAGTCTGTGTGGACTACCTTCCCCTCGTCAATGGCCTTGGTGACTGTTTCAAAGAAATCGACCAGGTTTTTATTGGCAGGATCTGCTCTTAACAAAGCCGAACTGGGTAGGATCCAGTGTCTGTAGGTCCCCAGTATCTTTATTTATAAGGTCCATGATGATCCTTTCCATAGCTTTGCAGACCAAGCTAGTCAGGCTTATGGGGCGATAGTTTCCAGGATCCGTTGAGGCACCACTTTTGTGGAGAGGGACCACCATTGCTGTACGCCACTCTTTAGGTACATATCCTGTAGTTTTATGTTTGGGTTTAGCTCTTCTTGGAGTTCATGTAGGACGCAGCCTGGGACACCATCTGGTCCCATTGATGCTGTGCTTTTTGCTTTGAAGAGGGCGGCTCTTACCTGAGCATCTGAGATGTCATGGGGGGGGGCAGCACTCTGCTGGGATAGATATTTGCCCTTTTGGTGGCAGAAGTTTGCGCTGAACCTGTCAGCTAGGATGTTGGCAATGTCTGTGGGTTCGGTGTATTTTTTGTCATTTTGGACTAATTCTGAGCATATCTGGGAATTCCCACCCAGGTTCCTAACATAACTAAAGAAAGCCTTGTGATTATCTTTAGTGTCCTGTGAAATTTTTCTCTCGAAGCTGGCCTTAGACGATTTTATGAGTGCCCATAGTTTTTTGCTAATACTGATCAGAGATGCCTTCCCTTTTTGGGATTTTGCTCTATCATGTAGTAGCTTCCTCCTTCTATTTTATAGTTTATTTATGGCTGGCGTCCACCAGACAGGACGTTTGCCTTTGGAGGATTGGGTCTTGGTTTTATTTGGGATTGCATGATCCATGCATTCCTGAAGGTGTTCATAGAATGCATTTATAAAGGATTCTGCGGTCTGGGCCGTATTTCCCACAGGCCCAGGGGCTTTGAAGGATTCCACCTCGGTTTTGAGGAGTGTGAAATTTGCTTTAGAGAAGTTTCTCACTGTGGTTTTCTGGGCAGGGGGTGGGGTTGGGATGTGAATATCCAGTGAGATTAGTTTATGGTCTGATCTTACCAGTGAGGGATACACTTCTGGTCTGGAGCATAGAGTCCCCATGTTGGTGATGATCAGGTCCAGTATGTTTTCCCCTCTTGTGGGAGTGGTAACAAGTTGTTTCATAGCATTTGAGTTTATAAATTCTAGGAACCTTTGGGCTAGGGTGTTGGAGCTAGAGTAATGCTCCCAGTCTATGTTTGGGTAGTTGTAGTCGCCCAATATAATGGTGTTTGGAGAGACCTTCATATTTTCCAGTGTTCTCAGGAAGGCCGAGTGGAGTTCCTGGGTTTGGGAGGGTGGTCTGTAGCAGGCTATAAACTGGAAGGCAGTTTTACCCACTGTTAGTTGCACATGGATAGTCTCTGATGCTTCGTGCTGTGCCACCAACCTGGAGGTGTGGTTATCTTTGACGAATATTGATACTCCCCCTCCTTTTGTGGTTCTGTCCAAGTTTTGGGGCTGAAAAGCATGGTATGAAGTATAACCTGGTAGTGCTGGGGTGCTCTCGGGAGCCTTGAACCAGGTTTCTGTTACTGCACAGATATTGATGTTCTCCATACTAAGGAGAGTTTCGAGTGCATGCATCTTGAGGTTTAGACTTCTGGCGTTGAGTAGCACTACTCTTAATTTCTTATCCCTTGTGATACCTATGGAGGTGGGTTTGTCTTTTGAGCCTTGCCTAAAAAAGGCACTATGGGGGTAGCAAGAGCCTTTGCCAATATCCGAAAGCCCAGGGGTGATAGGTGCAAGCCATCCCTAGCGAAGCATCGTGGCTTGTCGAGCATGTCATCCCAGGCTGACAGGCATTGGATCCCCTTTGAATGACACCAATACTTAAGCCAATTGTTGAAATTGATCATCTTGTCTTCATATTGTGGCATCATTCTTGGTGAGGGTAAGATGCTACTCAAGGTCAGGGTCATACCGGCCTGGGCTACATGCTCAGAGAGCTCCTCTAGGTCTCTTTTCATGTAGTCCAGGGAGGTATGTCTCAGGTCATTCACACCAGCATGGACAATGACTGAGTCATATTTGTACTTGCCTTGGAGTGACCTGAGTGCTTGTGTTATGTGGCGGATCCTAGCGCCCGAAAGGCAGCTCACCGTGGCCCTCTCCTTGTTCAGCCTGGTGAGCGGGACGTCAGTGTGCCCGACGATAGAGTCACCTGTTACAAGTTTATCAGGTGTGTTGTTTAGCCTTAAGGGCTGTGACTGTTCAACACACTGGCTTTGTGATCTATGTGTTGCACGTGTTTGTTTTGGGGTAGCAGTTGCTTGGGTGTCTGCTTTGGAGGTCTCTGCTACTTAGGCAGATTTTTATTTAGAGCCTCCGAGTATGTTTTTGTGTGTTTATGTGTTTGGTTTGTTGTCGTGGTAGGTCTATGTGAGACTGGAATTGTAGTGAGTGTGGTTTCCTTTTCCTCCTGACTGGTTATGCCAGTACTGAGTTGAGAGAGCTTAGCCTCCAGTTTGGCTATATGGTTGCATCTCTCACATGTGTTGGAATTTGTTGGGAGGAGGATAGGGTTGTCTGTGTACATGAGGCAGTTGTAACATTGCCTCAAGATTCCCAGGTTCACCAGCTGGACCAGAGAGGAGATTGACAATTGACCTTTGGACATGCTAGAATAGTATTGGGAATTCCTTTATAATTGAAAAAAAGGGCCAATGGGGAACAAGGTACTCAAGGGGAGTTTGTGAGGGTGTAATGCTTTTAATTTTTTAGTGTTGACTTATATAATTGCTGTAGTGAGCAAGTGCCAGGTAACTTAAATGCAATCTGCTACAGGTAACTTAAATGCAAAAATGACAAACAGTAACTTTCATTCAAGTGAAACAAGGAAATAAGTACAGTAAGCAATGCAGATATCACTAGGGATCCACAGAAACGCTGAAAAGCCGCGTTTTAGGTGGAATTAGCATTCCAGGGAAATAACAAGCAAACAAACAACAAGCATACAAACAAAGCTAGATTCAGCAGGTCTGGATCTAGTCTATGCTACAGTAAACAAGGTGTACCAATTTCAGTAAGAAACAGTTCATATATGCAGGCACTATAAGCCTTAACCAGAAATTCCCAGCTCAGAAGGGCAGAGTCCAGCCTCTCCTCCCACAAGAGTGCAGACCACGAACCTTCTTATTGTAAAATAACTGGCCTGAAGCCCAAGTGCTTAAACCAGAACTAATACACTTTTAGAATAACAGACACTGAGCCCTCAATCAGCAGTTCCCAACTTAGAAGGATGTAAGCTACCTGTCCTACCACCACAGTGCAGGCCACAAACCTTCTTAATGTAAAACAACTGGTCTGAAGCCCAAGTGCTTAATCCAAAAGACTTAGAATGATAGCTACACTTTAATCAAGTTAATACCAAGCAGTAATAAATACAACTGAATACTTTAAAGAATGCCTGGATTAGTGCTCAAGTTATACAAACAAAGCTAGATTCAGCAGGCCTGGATCTAGTCTATGCTACAGCAAGCAAGGTGTACCAGTTTCAGTAAGAAGCAGTTCATATATGCAGGCACTATAAGCCTTTAACCAGAAATTCCCAGCTCAGAAGGGCAGAGTCCAGCCTCTCCTCCCACAAGAGTGCAGACCACGAACCCTCTTAATGTAAAATAACTGGCCTGAAGCCCAAGTGCTTAAACCAGAATTAATACACTTTTAGAATAACAGACACTGAGCCCTCAGTCAGCGGTTCCCAACTTAGAAGGATGTAAGCTACTTGTCCTGCCACCACAGTGCAGGCCACAAACCTTCCTAATGTAAAACAACTGGTCTGAAGCCCAAGTGCTTAATTCAAAAGACTTAGAATGATAGCTACACTTTAATCAAGTTACTACCAAGCAGTAATAAATACAATTGAATACTTTAAAGAATGCCTGGATTAGTGCTCAAGTTATACAAACAAAGCTAGATTCAGCAGGCCTGGATCTAGTCTATGCTACAGCAAACAAGGTGTACCAGTTTCAGTAAGAAGCAGTTCAAATATGCAGGCACTATAAGCCTTTAAACAGAAATTCCCAGCTCAGAAGGGCAGAGTCCAGCCTTTCCTCCCACAAGAGTGCAGACCACGTACCCTCTTAATGTAAAATAACTGGCCTGAAGCCCAAGTGCTTAAACCAGAATTAATACACTTTTAGAATAACAGACACTGAGCCCTCAATCAGCAGTTCCCAACTTAGAAGGATGTAAGCTACCTGTCCTGCCACTACAGTGCAGACCACAAACCTTCTTAATGTAAAACAACTGGTCTGAAGCCCAAGTGCTTAAACTAAAAGGCTTAGAATGAGTTACACCAAGCAGTAATAAATACAGCTGAGTACTTTTAAGATGATGCAAAAACAAAATAAATTAGAAACACAAATACAGTAAAAGCATATACATTTTTTTTTTTTGAGTGAGCAAATGAGATGGGCCCAGGAGGAGTATCCAAGTGCAAATTTACAAGAGGGGTGGGCAGTTTCAAAGCCACCAAGATTAACACCAAGACAAAAACAGGGAGGGTGGGTGGGGACCTACTGAAAAAACAGTCACAACTTCCAGCTAGATATTGCTCAATGCAACACAAACAAATTACTTTAAATCGTGTATTATTTGATAAAAGTGCAGATAAAAATCTACTTAACTCCACTCATGCAGGTCTCAGTTGGCCAAAGCTCACAGTTTAAACAGAAAACAATTCACTGTAAAACTTGTATAAGACAGAAACCGAATAACAGTGAGGTAAACTACCCCCACTTATGACTGGCTATGCAGGTTTTTTAACAAGCCTTAACTGAAAATACCACTTGTATAAGACCTACTCAAAAAACGGTCACAACTTCCAGCTAGATATTAATAATTGAGAAAGTGGTAGTTGGGAGTGTATGATGAGTTGGCTGACTTTAAAAATTCCCTACAGCGTACTCTTTTCAGAAATACTGGGCAAGCAAATGAGTGTAACTAAGAAAATGATTTTTGGGCTGGTTTACAGGATCTGAATTGCCTAGACATAGTAAAACCTTGTTAAATTTAATTCTGGTGGCTACAAAAAGAAGATCTGAAGTAGTTGACTTCTTTTGATTATCAACTTGTGGGTATTCGGATCCGAGATGGCAGCTTCACCAGCATCTGATCCGAACTCCAAGCTTCTCCCCTTACTCATAATACCTCTCCATCTCCTTCCTTCTGTCAGATCTCATTTGCTACAGCTTGCCGAATATCGTGGTCTTAGAGCTCCAGGTGTGGGGAGTTGTTTCAATGATAGTTTTGGGAGTTTGTGTTTTTGTGGCAGTGTTTGGTAGGTTTTCTTCCCCCCGTCTTTGCCTCCCCTTTCACTGTTGCATTATGTTTTTAAAAAAAAAAAGTTTCCTGCAGACAGACCTAGTTGGAACAAGGGGTTCCCAGGAGATGCTATGGTGGTAGCGGCCGCCACCAAGAAAGAATTAGCTCAGGAAAGTTCTACTGTCCATTCCCCTGACTGAGAGTCCAGGATGATGGATCATCTAGGGAAGCGGGTGTATGCTTCAGCCTCTTTTTCCAAAAGGGCGCTGAATTATTTGGCCCCATCACTCGACTCCAGTGCGACCATGCAAAGGAGGTAATTGAGTTGCCCCCGGAGTTCATGTCACCGGAGAATAGGTGCATGTTCTCCGTGCGAGTGGCCACTCTCAAAGCAGTTTCTAATATGTCCATGCGCCTCCTATCACATGCCACCGGATTGGCAAGGGTGTTCGGGTCTGGCATTGCCACGAGGAGACATGCCTGGCTCAGGCTATGTCGGTTCACGGAACTCTTTAAGGCGTCTTTCGTGAATGCCCCTTATGATGGTTCTTCTTTGTTTGCGAAGACTGTTCATGAGACGTTGGTCCAGAGTGAAAAGGACAGGAAGACACTGTCTGCTGTCGGGATCTGCTTCTCTAACCCTCAAAGATCCTTTTCCAGGAATCAGCGGAGGCAAAAGAAAATGTGGTTCCGGAAGTCTCAGTATTCCCTAGACACTCAAGACTCATCTTTTCCCAGAGGCAGAAGGGGACCATACAGACGCGGGCCCAGAGGCGGGGGGTCCGAGAAATTTCAGGTCTCTAGAACTGTTCTCGGACAGGCCTGCACATCAGCCCTGAGGGTTTACCCGACTGCTCTGCTTTGGAGGCAGTTGGGGGGGGGGGTCATCTTTCTCTGCACCTGACTGCATGGGAGTCTGTGTCAACAGACCATTGGGTGCTTCATATCCTATCCAGAGGTTATACCATCCCCTTTGTGGTTCCTCCCATCCCCCCAAAACATCTCCCGGATGTAACACCTGTGCAAAGGGAGGCAGCAGCGCTCGAAATAAAAATGTTGCTAAGGAAAAAAATCACCCAACCTGTCCCCCAAGATCAGTCCGGATCGGGCATCTATTCCAGGTTCTTTTTTGTGCCAAAAAACACGGGGGACCCAAGGCCTATTCTGGATCTTTCCACCCTAAACCTGTCAGTTTCCAAAGAGAAGTTCCAGATGATCACTTTACAATCCATCCTGCCTTACCTGCAGGAGAATGACTGAATGTGTTCAGTAGATCTCCAGGATGTGTACTACCATATAAAGAAGCAAAGATGCTCCAGGAGTTTCCTCCTCTTTCGGCAAGGGGCCAATCATTGTCAGTTTCGAGCTCTACTCTTCGGTCTCACCACAGCCCCCAGGGTGTTAACCAAGGTCATGGCAGTAGTAGCGGCTTACCTGAGGCTTCAGGGAATACAGGTCTTTCCATACCTGGACGATTGACTCCTTGCTGCTCCACCAAGCGTCTACTTGGTTAGGCCAGAGACTGTTTCCTGAAATGGTCAGACTTTCTGGGAATTACAATCAACATATCCAAGTCTTCTCTAAACCCAGTTCAGGTCTTAGACTACATTGGAGCAAGGATAGATATGTTGCAAACAAAGGTTTTTCTAACTCCGTAGAGAGTTTGAAACTTACGACTGCACGTGTCTGTGATCTTTCAATCTCAACTTCCTTCAGCCGAGGCGATATTACCTAGGTTCGAGCTACCATTACTCTTCTTCCCTGTGCTCATCTGCATATGTGGGTACTACAGTACACACTAGCGGTCCAGCGGTCATTATTAGATCTGCCATTGACATATCCTATTCAAATAAGCATTGGTTGCAGGAAGTCCCTCCTGTGGTGGTTTCAGTTCTCAGAACTAGTCATGGGACGAACATTTATTGCAGCCCCTCCCCAAGCCATGGTGACTGCAGACACCTCCCAGCTAGGGTCGGCGGACATTGCTCGGGCAAGACAGTCCAAGGCACGTGGTCGCTGAATGAGACCAAGTTGCATATCAATGTTCTAGAGATGAGGGTGGTCCTGTTAGCGTTGCAGGCCCTTCATACCTTTCTTCCTTTGAGAACCATTGCAATTGAGACAGACAACATGTCAGTGGTCTGGTACATCAACAAGCAGAGAGGAACCAGATCTTACCCCCTTTGTCACAAGGCCATGAGTGTGTGGGAATGGGCGATCTCCACCAGCCAGTTTCTGGCAGCAACGCACATTCCGAGTTAATCCAACATACTGGTGGACAAACTGAGCAGGACTATTCTGATGCCTTACGAGTGGTCTCTGAATCCTTTTGTAGCGGAGTAGATCTTCCTCGATAGGGGTTGGCCTTGCTGTGATCTCTTCACATCTCCTTCCAATGTGAAGTGCAGTGAGTTCTTCACTCTGATTCTCCCTACAGGAGGAATCCTCCAGGGATGCTCTGGTCCATGCTTGCCCTCTTGGTCTTCTTTATGCTTAAAATTCCTCCAGAAGGCTTGCAGGTTGGGGAGCAAAGTAATCCACATTGCCCCATTCTGGCCTTGCCAGGTCTGGTTTCAATCTAATAGTTTCTCCATGGATCTTGGATCTGGTACCGGATCTCATCTCACACCCTTCGAGAGTCCCTCATCCAGACCTGGCCAGTCTGAAGCTTGCGGCTTGGCTGCTCCAGTTCCATTGATTGCTAGGACTCCAGGTCTGTCTTCTCCGGTCAAGACTATTCTGGTGGCAGCTTATCAATTGTCCTCCAGAAAACTATACTGTAGCAAATGGAAGCGTTTTTCCATCTAGGCTTCTCAAAGGGATCTGGATCCTTTCACAGCTTCTGTCCCAGCGGTCCTTGAGTTCTTGGCGCACATTTTCCAGCAGGGTGCTAGCTCATCTACAGTAAAAGTTCAACTGGCTGCCATTTCCAACTTCCATATAGGTGAGAACATGGCTTCGTTAGCTTTCTCCAAACTTTGTAAAACCTTTATTAAAGGTACCTTTCTCTTAAGGCCCCCGGTTAAAGATCTTTCTCCTCCTTGGGATCTTACCTTAGTTTTACAAGCTTTGGTTGCTCCACCTTTTGAACCGGCTGCTTTTTTAGATCTAAAATTTTTATCATGGAAGACAGCCTTCCTAGTGGCCATCACCTCGGCAGTGTCAGAACTCCAGGCATTATCTGTCAAACCTCTGTATATGATTTTCCATAAGGACAGGGTTTCACTTTGTGCTAATCCTTCTTTTCTTCCTAAAGTGGCCTCTGAAACTAATATCAATAAAATGATCAATTTACCTGTTTTCTTTCCAAATTTTTAGAACAGGGGTGAATGTAAGAGAGGAACCTTGATGAGTGGATGGGTAACAGAAAGTTTACACCGGGGATCACACCAACAGCACTACTAAATAGGGGCCAAGGGTACTAGCTGCTAGTACAAGGGTCTAGGGAACTACTAAAGGGACGGTGAATACCGCACAACGTGGCTGGGCTAATATATGCCTTTGGGCAGATAGCTCAGTACCAACCTCTGAACCTATAAATTCCATGCGTTAGACATACATAGACAGCTATGTTTCTGTTTACATAGGACTAAGGCCTTTCGCAGGTTTGACCAGTTGTCTGTGTCCTTTTCTACACCCTTTCTGTGCAAACCAATCTCTGAGGTAAGCATTGTCAGATGGATTTCCCTTTGCATCCTTCAGGTTTACAAAGACAGAGGCATGTCACCTCCAGTACAGATAATTGCCCATTTTACCTGGTCCATGGCTATGTCAGCAGCTTTTTGGTCTAGGGTGTCGTTGGATGATATTTGTTCGGTGGCTACTTGGTCCTCATCTCACACCTTCATTTCACACTTTAAACTGGACATGATATCTAGGGGGAGAGCATCCTTTGGCTCTGCGGTGCTCCAGAATATCCTTCCATGAGGACCACCCAAGAGTTTGGTAGTTGGGGACTCTGTCTCACAGGTTTATGATTAAACAAAGTTAACTACTTCAGATAAAGAAGTTATGTATTCGCCATAACATTCCATCTGAGTAGTTGGACCTCATTTGTCATCACCCTTCCCTCCCTCATTCCCTTGATTTTCTCATTATGTTTTTACTTTGGTAGGGAGGAGAGAGTGTCTAATTGTTAGTAAGATATATTGGATCAGGTTTATGTGTATGGTGTAGCAAACTCGATCTGAGGGAAGGAAGGAGATGAAGGGGTATTATGGATAATGGGAGGAGCTTGGAGCTCGGATGAGATGCAGGTGAAGCTGCCGCCTCGGATCCGAATTCCCGCAGGTTGATGGCAAATGAAGTCCAACTACTCAGATGGAATGTTATGGTGAGTACTTAAGTTCTTTTTGTTAGAAAATGGAAATCAAAGTCTAAACCAACTGTATTTGAAGTATTGAATATGGTAACAGAGATTAAAAACTGGAAGTTGGATTTTTAGAAAATTGCATAGAAATTGTGGGAGCAATACATGCAGAATGTTTTGGAGGAGGAGTGAGGTTTAAGGGAAGGCAAGAATGATCCTTTAATGTTGGATTGAAGATAATTATGCAAAAGAATATACATGGTGAATAATATTTGCAATTGGGAATATGTTAACATGGTTTATTTTCTTTTATATAAATGTATATTTGCCTGTATTTTCAGTAACAATTCACTAAAAATGTTTAAAAAATCAGGGGGCTTTTTTAAATATTAATTATGTAAACATGCATTTTCTTAAGAAGTATGAAAATCTAATGTTTGGCAATGGCATTATTCACTTGTTTGTAAATGCTGGAGCTGTGATAGGAAAGGGAGAGAGGTAAATGCAAACATGTTTTTGGTAATGTGGTAAGTTGTTAGATTTTAGAAATTCTATCCAGAACACCTTTTTGAAATGTAGGAACAAATGGCTGTAAGTAATGTTTATTCTGAGCTGTGATATTGGATCTGAATTGCCTAGAGAGAATAAGGCATTGCTAAATTTAATACTATTGGCTGCAATGAAAGCAATCACTAGAAAATAGAAATCAAACTATAAAAAAACTGTAAAGAAAGTACTTAGTATTGTACATGAGAGAAAATAATTTTAAGTGGGAAATTTAAGAAAGGGAAGGAGCAAATTACATAGAAATAAATGGAATTTATGGAAACAGTACATGCAGAATAACATTCACAAGTAGGAGTGAAATTAAAGGGAATGCAGGAATTGAGCAATTTACGTAATATTTGTGTGAAGAGGAGATGATTTATACAGCTAGAGTGTGAGTCATTAAAAGAAAGATCTGATATATTAAATCATGAGTAAGACTAGAAGGAGGATGAAATAAAGTTTGTATGGAGACCAGAAGAATTCAGCAGAGGCCACCCAGTAAACCCATAACAGCCCTGGATGCATTGGAGTGGCCAGAGGAGTAAGTAATGCATTGAAGAAATGCTTCAGCTGCACTGTGAAATGTAGGAGAAGTTGCAGGACTTTGGATTAATGAATGCTTGGAGCAGGTAAAAATGGAAATTTGAGGATGTCACTGATTTGGCAAAACACTGAGTTTTCTTTCTTTACTTCAGTATTTACTGAAGGGCAGTATGGTAGACTGCCAGGCCCTTAGAGTGGGGACAAGTACACAAATGAGAAAAAGACAGACCCGGGAAGACAGAGAGACATTCAGGAGTCCATAGCAGTAGAGCACATCTTCCTGAATAGCTGTTATTTTTGTTGTTGAAAGAGTTGACAGCAGTGGTTTCCAGACATTTAATGAAACAGTACAGTCTGTTTTATTAGAACCATACAAGTGCTGCAGAAGTCATGGGTGGTGCTGGTTGTTCTGTGGCAAACAGGTAAGTTTTGGAAGAATCTAGTTAAATGTGGGCTTATTACTTTCATTTCTGTCTAGAAGGTTACATTTTGTATGCTTTTTTTTACCCACTCTGCCTGCTGACCATCACATTCTCCTACTGGACTTAAGCCCATTAGATCCTTAGTGGTGTGGAATCCCCAGCTTCACTAGGGTGAGACAAACATCTGGCAGCTTGTGTTCTTGCTGGTATCCTAGTAACAAGATCATTTCTGTATGTTTGTAACCTTGCAGCTGGGCAGGAAGATGCTGTCTTATGACCACAAGGACTCTTAAGTGCTCACTCTGTGTGATTGCATTCCTCTGTGGCCTTACTGCTTCCAAGAGATGATGGCTGGATGAGCCAAATGCCCACCCCAGAACAAATACCCACAGCAACAAGTTGCAACTGTGTCTGTCTTACTCTGCCTTCTCCAGGATGAGCATGCTCATTCTCTCCTGCTAGTGTCATCAGGTATTCAAGCAGCTAATCCAGCTTGGGTCATCTGGGACACAGTTCCTGTGTTATCCTTAAAAGACACTGCACTGGGGCTCTAAAAGAAGGTTATGTGAAAGATTCTCAGACAGAAGTAAGTTGGCAAATTTTTTAAATGCTAATGCTCTTCTTTATATGCAGCAACACTACTTCATGTAACAGAGACTTTGCCACTACAGCCAGATTCATTTCTGTGACTGGGCCACCACTGAGATGAGCAAGGAACACCTTATGGATGCAGTGAGCCTTAAATTTGACGTAGTATTGGACACTGTATTTCATTGGTGGTTAGTGACAAGGTTAAAGAAACTGAACTTCAGCCAAAAATTGTGAGATGAATGCAGACTGGCCAGAAACAGAAGGTGGTAGTCTGTGGTGGGAGCAGTCTGCATCTGCAGAAGTGCTAGGAGACACTAGAATGGCACAGGATCTGTGATGACATGCATCTTTTTAGTACATTTGTCTCAAATCTTATTGTGATTGTACTGTAAATTCATCCAATGTACAGGCAACATCAAGACTGTTCTAATGGTTCTGACTGACAAAGCCAGACTCCAGGAAGCTGAGAAGCAGCTTCTAGCATGGAGGCTAAGATTTCATTAAAAATATAGAATGAATAGGTAGAATCCAGGGAAAGTGTTTAGGGGCAGAGGAATGCCCTACTGAAGACAGAACAGGAAAACTGTATTGGATAATAATTATACCTAGAAAGGGTGGTAGAAAAGGCTGCCAGTGGAGGTCATCCTTCCATTGTATCAAGCAATGGTATTGACAGATCTGGAGCACAAAACCAAAAATCACCACTAGACTCCAGAATAAAACTGCATGTGCAAATTCATTTAAATAAGCAACATTAAAAAAACAAACAAAAAAAAACAAAACGCATGACTAATCATAAGAAATCCAGTTGTTTCATTTACTCTCAGTCCTAAACAAATTAAATAGCACAATTCAAACAAATGTATAAGTAAATTAAGAATAAATAATTAAGTTGATGTATTAGATGGATAATAAATACAAATTTAATAAAACTCGCAAACACAAATATCTTTCAAAAAACATTTAATATTTATTGTATCATTCAGACCTGGATGTCTGTCTGAATGCAGACTTAATTGCGATCTGGTCTCTCAACTGTTCAGGGTCAATAACCACAAACAAATTTTTTTTTTTTTAGTCCAGAACAAACAGAAGTATGTTTACATAGAGCATTATTAGTGCATTTTTTTCTTTATAGCTTAGTAATATTGTGTTATCCTATCAGATAATTTCCTTGCAGTCATACATATATAAAATTGTAGCAATTGGCACAAAAAGCTAAATAAATAATTCCAATAGAAGTTCAGGTGAGTGAGCTGTATAATAAATCGATCTGATGTAATTTTCATTTGTTCCTCAATGAATGGGTTCGAATCCGATCCTCGGATCTGACTCGGACGCTTTCTTTAGATTCTAGGATCTGACTCTTGAGCTCTTCCCTTACCCATAATGCCTCGACCACTGTATTACCCCAGATCTCATTTGCTGCTCTTCAAGATTGTTCAGGATTATGATTTCTCAAGCTCGTAGTGGGTTTAGTGAGTGAATTCAACTGTTTTTCTTCTCCTTAATTTTTCTTCTTTGTTACAGTTAGTAATATCTTCCTTGCCTCCTTTCCAAACTTTTCTTACCAGAAATTAAGGTTCGTTTTGTGGTAATCTTAGCTACCATTGTTGGTAACCTGACCCTCTATTACTTCATTCTGAGATGGCTCTTTTCTTACCATAGTTGGTATTCAAAGTTTCTCCTTTCCTACTTTATTGTTATAGTTGTTTAAAAAAAAAAAATCTCTTTTTCCTTCTTTCTGGGCGACTACTCTTTTGCATCTTTTCAGTTTGTCTGATAAGCTTATTGGATTCAAAAAGTGCACTTCCTGTGGGCATAAGATCCCCAACTCTGATGCCCACAGGGAGTGATTTTATTGTCTGGACCTGGCACACTTGGACACCTTCTGCTCCATTCGTGCATCATTTAACCCCAGGGCCATTAGCGATAGGAGAAACAAACTTATATTAAAAGGCCTCCTTCCATCTTCTGGGTCTTCTGCTGGTACTTTTTCATCAGGGGCTCAAACCCCCTCTCAAAAATCAAGGGAAACTAGGGAACACTGAAAACACTCCCTTACAATGTCTCTTCATTCAGCACCATCTTCTGAACCTCTTAAGAAGGTTTCTAAGAGCTCAGGTCCAAATTCTTCAGATTTGACATCTACTGTTGCAAAGTCTCCTTGGCTCCATACCAAAGATTTTCAACAGAGATGGTATCCCTGATGTTAAGGTCTCCCTTCCCCAAGAGATGCCTAAAAAGTCTTCCATGCCACCATACACTTCTTCTAATTTAAGTCTTTCTGAAGTGAAGTCTTTCCAAGTTGGAGGTGGATAGGATGATGAGAAAATTTCTCGGAGCACAGATCCAGATGAGAGTCTTGTCGGCTCCATCTCCAATAGGATCAGTGAACCTTAAACCCTCCTTCAAGCCTGTTGTTGCTACTTCTCTGGACCAACCTGCCATTTCATAACCCTCAGATGTTAAGTTGTCTATCTCGCCTTCATTCTTGCTGTTTGGGAACGGAGCCAATCCTCGGCTCTGACTCTGCCATCTTCAATAGCTCGAGAGCTGTTTACTGGCTCAAGGCTACCCCTTATCCCATGATGCCTAGCGATAGCTACCCAGATCTCGTTTGCCGCTTCTTAAAACTATTAGATAATTGCCTTTTCTTAGTTTTATTTATTAGTGTTTGTACCTTTTAGTCCTTCTTAGTAGAACTTGTTTAAGTTAGAGAGTTCTCTCCCCCCCCCCTCCCCAAGGAAGCCGTTTAACTTAGAGGCTCTCCTTTCCTCTTTTTTTTGCTATCTTTAAAAAAAAAAAAAAAAAAAAGGGTAGTTTGTTTTATATATTTTTTTTTACATAGTCTATTGAACTTTGACTAGAGTAGAAATTTGTTTCTATTTGTTTCTTTTCTGCTGGTTGATATGTCTAAAGAGGCTAAAGTATCTGGATTTAAAAAGTGTGACTCATGCTGTCAGAAAATGTCTCTGACAGAAGGGCACACTAGCTGCGTTTATTGTTTGGGCGCTGTTCACCTGCAGGGCTCTTGTTCTATCTGTCATGCATTTAGTCCAAGAGTCCTGCAGGAACGGAAGAACAAATTGATCCTTAGGGGTTTATTATAACCTCAGGATTCACCGGCAAAGAGTTCACAGCCAGTGAAATCCCCCAAATCCTCTAAACCGTCGGCTCCACCTTCGGAGCCGACCCCAGTACAGGATTTACACAGTATGTCGGTTCCGGCTGGCACCGACAAGACAAACCCCTCCGTCAGCTCCATCAGATGTTTCGGAGCTGTCTTGGAGCCATAAAAGGCTGAGGTCCCCCTCGCTAGAGTCAGTTCATTCGGCTCCTGGCTCTCCATTATTGCAAAGTGAACGTAGCCACCGTTCTTCACACTCCTCTCGATCCTCTAGGCTGTCTGATCATGATGTGGAGTGAGTAGTGAGTAGGTTGCTAAAATCACAGGCACTAGCTAAAATGTTGTCTAGCCCTCCTCGACAGGTATTGGCTCCATTCACCTCCCTTTCTTTTCCTCCTCCGACTCCATTGAGCTCGGAGCCAGAGTTCATTGGGGTTCAAGTAGTGGAACCGTCGGCTCCGATAACCATATCTCCTTCGGTTCCGACGTTGGCTTCAATTCCCTCGATGGTATCTTCCATTGAGGCATCTGGACACCGGGTCTCCCTCGTTGGCTCCGAGGGGGCAAGTGGCATCGGACCCTTGTCCGACCCCGTTCTCCCTCTTGGAGCATCGGCGCAGGTGAGCTCAGCTCCAACATCGGCCTTGGAGCCGTCCCCCTCGGCGCGGAGAAAGATTCCTATTTCTTCGGAACCGGAGCTTTCACTGCCTCGAGGCAGGGACGCCTTTGAGGTCATGCGGAGTGTGCTGTCCCCTGAGTCAGCTCCTACACCAGCCCCACCGGCTCCGTCCCCCGTAGTGCCTGCGCCAACCTCTGCTCCTCCTCCAGACCCCAAGCGTAGGGAACCGATGCTCCAGGACACCCCATTTGGTGTTTCCTCTTTTTCCGAGGCCTCCCCTGATCACTCAGAGGAGTCCCCTCGGAAGAAGTGCAAGAGGAAGCACATTGACTCCCCCTGAGTCTGTCACTTCTGATACAGACTTAGATGAAATGGAAGGGTCCCTGAGATCCCCCTCTGAAGATGTTTCCTGCTCGGACATCCTGGAAATGCTTAGGCAGAGGGGGAACTGGAATCCCCTAGCCCCTACCGTGGATGAGTCTGTATTCCTAGATGCTTTCGGTTCCCGACCTTCCACCTCCTGGGTTTCTCCGCCTTTCGACCCACTTATGTCTGTAGTGGCTCGAAAGGCTTGGTCAGCTCCGGACACAGTGGAACCAACTCTGAGGGGACCTGGTAAATTTATTACAGCTCCCCAGGATAAGCAATTCCTTTCTAAAGGTGTGCCCATTGATGCCATGGTGGTAGCAGCAGCCACCAAAAAAGAGCTAGCAGAGACATCTTCATCTATTCATCCCCCTAACAAGGAGTCTTGGATGATGGACAGGTACGGAAAGCGAATTTTTGCTTCAGCGACCTTCTCCATGAGGTCACTTCCTCTGACTTCAAACGGATCTCCTTAAAGAGCTTTGAGAATACCCTTCAAGATCCTACAGCTGAGGGAGCACAAGCCAAAGTAGCTTCCCAGCTAGTGATGCTTAATTCTATACTTAACTCCTCCATGAGGCTCATTTCCTATGCAGCCGATGGAGCATGTAGAGCCACGGGCACAGGTGTAGCCCTTAGGAGGCATACGTGGATGCGGCTGTGTCACTTTGTGGAACCCTTTCGAGCGTCCTTCACCAATACCCCCTTTGATGGCCCCTTTCTCTTTGGGCCACAGGTGAAAGACACATTGACTAGGTGTGAGCAAGAAGGCAAGACTCTCTCTGCCATGGGAGTCCATTTTTCCACTCCCTCTAGACCTTACCCCAAGGGTCAGAAGAGTGAGATGATGTGGTTCCGTAAATCTCAGGGAGCCTTCCTGACACACGTAGTGATTTTTCCTCCAGAGGCAGAGGGGGGAACAATAATAATAGATGCCACCCTCGTGGCAGAGGGGGTCCGCAGAACCAGGGCAACAGAGAATCTTTCTCGGGTAAGCCCTTCCAGCATCCCTGAAGGGTTGCCCAGCTGCTCACCTCTGGAGGCAGTTGGGGGAAGACTTTCACTGTACCCAAAAGCCTGGCAAAATGTAATAAAAGACAGATGGGTATGGTCCATTATATCCGGAGGTTACAAAATTCCCTTCCATCAACCCCCGTTACAGTCAAAGAAAATCCTTCCAGATGTTCCACCCAATCTGAAGGAGCAAGCAGTAATAGAAGTTTCAAAACTGCTAGAAAAAAGAACCATCCAGGAAGTCCCTGCAGACCAGCACGGATCCGGAACTTACTCAAGGTTCTTTTTGGTACCAAAGAAGACAGGGGACTGTAGACTGATTCTGGATCTCAGCAGACTAAACAAGTCTGTACAAAGAACAAAGTTTCTGATGGTCACGCTACAGTCCATTCTACCCTTTCTGGGTCAGGACATTTGGATGTGCTCGATAGATCTTCAGGACGCGTACTACCATATCAAGATGGACAGATGCTCCAGGAGATTTCTTCGCTTTTGGGTGGGGGCCAGTCATTACCAGTTCAGAGCTCTGCCCTTTGGTCTCACCACAGCCCCCAGGGTGTTCACCAAATGTATGGCAGTGGTCATGGCTCACCTGAGATGTCAAGGCTTCCAGGTGTTTCTATATCTAGACGACTGGCTCCTCACTGCTACCACCAGGCATCACCTCCTACAAGTGAGGGATTATACAATTGCATCCTGCACCCAGCTAGGTATTACAATAAATTTTGAAAAATCTGCCTTGTTTCCCTGTCAATCTATCACTTACATAGGAGCAAACTTAAACACAAGGGATATGTTCGCAAGGTTACCACTAGAAAGAGTGTCCACAATTTGTCAACAAGTGCAAATTTCAATGCAGAGCAAAAGGATCCAAGTCAGGTATGTCCTTCAAATTCTGGGCTCCATGGCAGCTGCCATTCTTCTCATGTGGAAGCTGCTAGAGGGATTAGAATTCTTCAGTGGCTTCTTTTAACTCAGTGGTCTTTCCAAGAGCTACCCATGTCTCACATGATCCTGATCACGGAGACATGCAAAAGACACCTTTCTTGGTGGATGGTCTCCCCATTAGTTTCTCAGGGCAGACCTTTCATACAACCCCCTCCGGTAGCCACAGTGATGACAGACGCCTCCCTGATAGGGGGGGGGGGGTATTATCTGGGCAGGACAATCCAAGGCACTTGGCAACCTCATGAGTACCATCTGCAAATAAATGTCCTAGAAATGAGAGCCGTGCTCCTAGCATTGCAAGCTCTTCAAGACTCTCTTCCTTTTGGACCATTGCAATTCAAACAGACAACATGTCAATGGTGTGGTACATCAACAAGCAGGGTGGAACCAGATCCTACCCCCTGTGTTGAGAAGCACTCAGACTTTGGCAGTGGGCGATTTCCTTCCAATGTTTTCTGATTGCGACGCACATCCCTGGGAGATCCAGCGTCATAGCGGACAGGCTCAGCAGAGCTATCCTCATGCCTCACGAGTGGTCTCTGAACCAGGAATTTGCGGATCTTGCTTTCCGCAAATGGGGACAGCCTTGCTGCAATCTTTTTGCCACCCCCTTCAACAGCAAATGCATCAACTACTTATCCCTTCTTCCGCTTCCAGGTCACATACCCAGAGACGCTCTAGTCCACAATTGGCCTCATGGACTTCTTTATGCTTTTCCTCCATTTCCTCTGATACCGAAACTCATACAGAAAGCAAAATCGTTGGGTTGCAAAATGATCCTCATTGCCCCCTACTGGCGTCGACAGATATGGTTCCCGTTCCTGCACCATTATCTTCTCGATCAGTCCTGGACTCTGGACCCAATTCCAGATGATCTGATTCATCAGCCAGGTGGGTTGCATCAATCCCTCCAAACTCTCCAACTCACAGCTTGGTTGCTCCCCTTCCAACCTTCGCCAGGCTTCCCAGCATTTCCCCAGCAGTCCGTGAGATTATCGTCTCCTCTCATAAGTCTTCAATGAGAAAAACTTATGCTAGCAAATGGAAATGTTTTTCTTGTTGGGCAGAGTCTAGGAATGTGGATCCCTTCTCAGCCCCAGTCCACGAAATTCTGGAATTCCTGGCACAATTGTTTCACTCCGGGGCCGCTTCCACTACGATTAGGGTACAATTAGCGGCCATTTCTAATTTTCATATTGGTTTGTCAAATTCTAACATTATGTCTCATAAGCTCTGTAAAGCTTTTTTGAGAGGAACATCTCTTCTTAGACCTCCAGTGAGAATCCCCCTCCTCCTTGGGACTTTAATTTAGTCCTAACTTCTTTAATTCTGCCCCCTTTTGAACCAGCAGCTTCCTGCTCCATCAAGTTTCTATCTTGGAAGACACTCTTTCTGGTAGCTATCACTTCAGCTAGGCATGTCTCAGAACTTCAGGCACTATGTGTTCATCCTCCCTACCTGGTGTTTCACAAGGACAGAGTTGCTCTGAGGACTAATCCTTTGTTTCTTCCTAAAGTCTGCTCAGAAAATAATTTAAACCAATCTATAGATCTCCCTGTGTTCTTCCCAAATCATAGCAACAAGGCAGAGTACAAACTTCACCAATTGGACGTTCATAGACAATTACGTTTTTACATGCATAGAACTAAAGAAATAAGAAAGTCAGACCAATTAGTCCTTTCGTATGCCTTAAACAAACAAGGTCTCCCAGTTTCCAAGATGACCTTATCCAGATGGTTGTCCCACACTATTACTTTTATTTATCAGTTAAGGAACAAAGAGTTGCCAATTAAACCAAAAGGTCATTCTACTAGGGTGTTAGCCACCTCCTTAGCCTTTCAGTCTAGGTTGCCCATGGATTCCATCTGTGCAGCTGTCACGTGGGCAAACCCTCATACCTTTATTTCTCATTACAAGGTGGATATGGTCTCCTGGAGCAGAGCTGACTTTGGTTCCACTGTTCTGAAGAGTCTGTTCCACTGAGCCACCCAGGGTGTTAGGTACTAGGAACGCTGTCCCAAACAGCAAGAATGAAGGCGAGATAGACAACTTAACATTAAGAAGTTATGTACCTACCATAATGTTCCATGTTAGTTGTCTTCATCTTGCCTTCTTTCTTGCGTCCCTCCCTCCATCCCCTGTCCTAGTGGATTGAGAGGAGTCCATTTTTTTTCACTGGCTGAGTATTCTTTTATTGTTATTCTTCTGGCCAGGTCTTCCTAACCTATTCTAGATATTAGAATGCATGGAACAACCAGTTTTTTGATAACTGGTTTCTCTCTTATTGTGTCTGGATTAGCTATTTCAAACGAGATCTGGGTAGCTATCACTAGGTATCATGGGATAAGGGGTAGCCTCGAGCCAGTAAACAGCTCTCGAGCTGTTGAAGATGGCCGAGTTGGAGCCAAGGATCGGCTCTGATCCCAAACAGCAAGAAAGAAGGTGAGATGAAGATAACTAGCATGGAACGTTATGGTAGGTAAATAACTTCTTAATCTGAGACCCCCTGGAGTTGAACTGTTGGATCTGAAGATTCTTCTATCTTCCACCCTGATGACCTCCCTGATCCAAGCGGCTTATACACCCTTGGAGCATGATGATTCTTGGAGCCGAAGCGTCTGCATCGGATCTGTGGGGATGACTTTGCCTACAAAGTCTTTGGAGGCATCTCTTCCCCTCAGAGCTTTGGAGTTGGACAGCTGAGCTCTGATTCCTCCCTCAGAGCAGAGGGTTGGGGAGGGCCTGGGATCATCTGTGCCAAGAGTCTCGGGCCCTGTTAGACTGACCTGTGCTTCACCTGGTCTGTCTGCCTTTAAGGTGATGGAGAGGATTTTCTCTCACCCCAGAGCAGTTTCAACTCTTCCATCTTCAGATCCAATCCCTGTTCCCTCGTTGGAGCCTGTGTCTGAGTTTTCTCATCCTACACCTCAGAGACAGCCAGCCCATATCGGCTTTCAAGCAGTTCCTACCAGGGAACTCCGCACTTCTTCTGACACCAGCTCAGAGCATCCCACTGAAGAGGCTCCTTAGAAGAGGCCGTGCAAGAGGAGACACTTGGATTTTCCACAGGAATCCCTCACAGAAGACAGTGATTTTGATGATGGGGAAGGGTCCTCTACATCTCCACCCAAGTATGCATCATTTGGAGACCTCTTAAGAGATCCTTTGTCAGAGAGGTGGTTGATCTTCCCAAAACCCTTCCTAAGAGGAATACGTGTTCTTGGAGGCCTTCGGGTCTGGACCATCTATGTCTTAGGTTACCCCACCTGCTGATGAGCTTATAGACCTCGTCTCCTGCAGGCCATGGAAAGATCTGAACTCCATAGCCAAGTCTCCAAACGTCCAGACAAGATTTTGAGTGCCCCCGACAGAAAACACTGGACCAAGAGAATTCCTGTAGATGCCATGGTGGTGCAGCAGCCACTAAAAAGGAGTTCGCTGAACAGAGCTGCTCTGTCCATCCTCCTGATAGGGGAGTCTAGGGTGTTGGACAGGTTTGCGCATTGAATGTATGCATCAATGACCTTTGCCTTATGGTCACTGAATTATCTAGCACATTTCACTAAGTTACAGAGGGACCTAGTCAAGGAATTCTCTAACTGTACCCCTGTGACTATGTCTGCAGATGAACAGAAGTCCTTTTCCTCATGACTGGGCACCCTGCAATCCATTACTAATGCATCCATGAGGTTAATCTCGCACACAGCTGAAGGTTCAGGCATAGCCATTAGGAGACATGCCTGGATGTGGTTGTGCGATTTTGCGGAGCCCTTCAAGGCAACTTTCATCAATGCTCCTTTTGATGGATCTTCTTTTTTGAGGCCAGCAGTAAAAGAGATACTCTCCTGCAGTGAGAAGGATGGAAAAACCTTGTCTACCATGGGAATTTGTTTTTCTACCCTGCAGAGACCTTTTTCTAGGAATCAGCATGGTGGTAAGAAGTTGTGGTTTTGGAAATCTTAAGGACCTTTCCAAAATTCACACTGACACCCCCCCCCCCGCTTATTTGGCATAGGGGGTCCGCAGAATCAAGGATCTCGAGATTCCTTCAGGGACAGATCCTTTCAGCTTTCCTGAAAGGTTGCCCGATTATCCATCTCTGGAGGTAGTTGGGAGGCGCTTGTCTTTGCACCTAAAAGCCTGGATAGCCATCACAAAAGATTCACGGATACAAAGGATCCTATCCAGAGGATATTTCATTCCCTTTTTACAAGTTTTCAAAAGGACAAGGATGTGTCTCCACTGTGTTCCACCCAGTCAGAGGAAGTTAGCAGCTCTAGAGATTGAAAAGCTGCTGGACAAAAGGGTCCCCCCAGAGGTCCCCCCAGACCAAAGAGGATATGGAATTTACTCAAGACTTTCTTTAATGCCAAAGAAAGCAGGGGATCTGAGATCCATTTTGGATGTCAGTTATCTGAACCAGTTTGTAAAGAACTCCAAATTTTGGATGTTCATGGTTCAGTCCATTCTGGTTGTCTTACAGAAGGATGACTGGATGTACTCTATCGATCTTCAAGATGCATAATATCTCATCAAAATGAAAATGAAAATACCTACACCTCCATCTAGGAGCCAGTCATTACTAGTTCAGAGACCTGCCCTTTGGTCTCACCACAGCCCCCCGGGTGTTCACCAAATGCTTGGCAGCTCATATGTGATTGCTTGGATTCAGAGCGTTTCCTTACTTAAATGACTGGCTCATTACTGCACCAACCAGGCATGTTCTGCAAAGAGCCAGGGATTACTTACTCCATTTATCTCAATCTCTGAAAATTACAATCAGTCTAGCCAAGTCACAACTTCAGCCAGTTGAAGTCTTGGAGTTTATAGGGGCTCATCTAGACACAGTCAGTTATCTAGCCCTTCTGCCTCAAAACAGAGTTCTTACGTTGAAACAGCATTTCAAACCGATTCTTTCTCATCCTTCTTCCCCAGCAAAAATGGCCCATAAAGCATTTGGTTAATGGCTGCTGCAATAACTTTAATACCTACTGCTCGTCTTCATACGAGACTTCTTCGATGGACTCTAGTAGTGCAGTGATCCTTTCATCGATATCCCTTGCAACATCTGATAAAATTATCTTGGGTTTGCAGAAAATCCTGCTCTTGCAGATAAACTCTAAAGAGATTTGTCTAGGGTGTCCTTTTTTTCTTCCTCCCCCAAATGTCACATTGACTACAGATGCCTACCTGGTGGGGTTTGGGGGGCATTACTTGAGATGGACTGTTCAAGGCACATGGTCGCCAGAAGAGACCAACTTGCAAATAAATGTCCTAGAGATGAGAGTGGTGCTTCTAGCATTGCAGGCCCTTCAGAGCTCTCTTTCACTAGGAACAATTGTATTCAAACGGATAGCGTGTCAGTAGTTTGGTACATCAACAAACAGGGGGAACCAGATCCTATCCCTTGTGCCGAGAAGCAGTGAGAGTCTGGCAGTGGGTGATCTCCTCCAGCTGCTTTTTTGCAGTAATGCACATACCAGGGAAGTCCAACAATTTAGTGGACAAGCTCAGCAGGACCATTCTGATGCCTCATGAGTGGTCTGTCAGTCAATCAGTAGCAAATGTGATCTTCCACAAATGGGGTCAACCGTGCTGAGATCTGTTCGCTTCACCCCTCAACAACAAATGCAGCAGGTTCTTTACCCTAATTCCCCCTTGGAGATATTCACAGAGAGATGCTGTAGTCCATGTTTGGTCCTCTTGTCTCCTTTATGCATACCCTCCCTTTCCTCTAATCCCAAAGTTTCTTCAGAAAGCATTCTGGTTGAAGAGCAAAGTAAACCTCATTGCCCCCTATTGGCCTTGGCAAGTGTGGTTTCCCTTCGTATGGTCTCAACTAGTATGTCTGCCTTGGACAGTGGATCCCATTCCAGACCTCCTGTCGCACTCCATCAGGAAGGATTCATCCGAACAGTGCAGGCCTCAAATTGACCATATGGATTCTCCAATTTCTATGACTTGACATTCCAGGGTTTCCTCCCCAGTCCACCAGATTCTTTTTTCATCCCACAAACTTTCGACTAGGAAGGTTTATAAGAGTAAATAGAAGAGGGTCTCGTTTTTGGGCTCATCAGAGAGAGTTGGATCCTTTCACACATCGTCTCTTGGCTGTCTTAGATTTCCTTGTCTCCATCTTTCAAACCAGGATAAGCTTCTCCATCACCAAAGTTCAGTTAGCAGTCATCTCCAGCTGTCACACTGGAGATAATGCACCTCCTTTAGCATCATCTAAGTTATGTAAGGCCTTTCTAAAAGGTACCTTTTTATTTAGACCTCCAATTCAAGATACCACTTCACCTTGGGATCTGACTTTGGTATTACAGATCTTGGTACATTCACCTTTTGAGCCTTTAGCTAAAGTAGACCTTACATTTCTATCTTGGAAAACGGACTTGTTGATCACTATCACTTTAGATGAGTATCTGAACTCCAAACACTCTCTTCAAAACCACCGTATTTGATGTTTCATAAAGATAGAGTTACCATAGGCACTAATCCTTCTTTGCTACCAAAAGTGGCCTCTGAACCAAAAGTCAATCAGTTGATCAATTTACCAGTTTTCTTTCCCAAATTTGACAGTAAAGGAGAATACATCCTTCATCTTTTAAATGTCTGAGGCATCATTTTTACCTTCACAGGACTAAGGAATTTAGAAAAACTGATCAATTATTTGTTTCCTTCTCAAATAATAAGTTGGGAAGACCATCCTCAAAAACTACAATAGCCAAATGGATAACAGATTGTATTTCCTACTTTTATTCCTTGAGAGGCTTAACCTTGCCAAGACAACCAAAAGCTCACTCAGCTTGGTCTATGGCTACAGCGCTGCCTTTTGGCTAGAGCCTCCATTGATTACATTTGTGCAGCTGCCACATGGTCTAATGCTCATACTTTTATTTCTCATTACAAATTAGATATCTCCAGAAACACAGCAGCATTTGGTTCTAAGGTAACCATAGCTGGGGACTCTGTCCCATTCATTGAGAAACAAATGACAATGACAACATTAAATGTGAAAGTTATGTACTCACCATAACTATGCATCTGTATTGTAAAGAATAAAAAACACCAATAACCACCAGTATCCAAGTCTACAAAGCAATATAAAGCAAACTACAATTCCTCAAAAATGTATAGACTCAGGTTTAGGTTTAATGGGGACCTTATCATAAAAAACATGAGCAAAATCACTTCTTAGCCTAATAATCCATTTAGCTTCAAGCTGCTCTGTTAAATTTCTCACATCATTTTTTAATTAATTTAATTTTATTTTATTTTATTTTACATTTGTTGACCGGGCTAGTCTAGCTGGATATATGTCCATTTTCAGTAGAGGCCCGGGGAGAAAAGCTCCAAGAGTTATAAAATACTAAAAACAGAGATTGACAATACAAATACAAGGATTTTACATCAGGACTAGTTAATACATGTGTTATATAAACATAATATGAGCAAAAACATAAGTATAATAAGCAAATGATTCTAAAAGATTTTTTTATTTTTTTTCCCCCCCAAAGAGAATAAGCATATGACTGTGTACAATATTTTATAAAGGGGGAGCTACAAGGAATATAGACAAAGGTAAATGCAGGAAATATAGGGAAAGAAAGGTTAAAGAGGTAGAAGTAGAGTTAAGCTGGGTAGGTGCAGGAGCACAGCCAGTGTTTATTAAGATGAATTTTCAGCTGTTTCTTAAAATGTGGGAGAGAAGACAAAGTTAACATATCAGAGGGTAATTTGTTCCACATTTTTCCAACAGAATTGGAAAAGAGACAGTCACCTGCAGAGTTATTGGGTTTGGTTGAATTAATCAGTAGTTTATTGGAAGAGTGTAGATGTTTCAGATTATTGTATGGTGAAATGAGGTTAGAGAGTATAGGTGTTTTAGTTGGTTGGTATAGTATCTTATGAGCTATTAAGAGCTGTTGAAGTATGAGTTGGTTCTGAAGTTCAAGCCAACCTAGTTTTCTTAGGTTTAGGCAGTGGTGAGTTCTAAATGGGGATCCTGCTGCAAATCGAGCAATGTTATGGTAAGATATTGTTAGTTTCTTGAGGTTATGTTTGGAGAAATTAGTGTATATGGGGGAAGCATATAGAAGAGTAGAGATAAGGTGAGATCTGGCTAAGGTTGTCCTTGCTTCAGGTGGGAGGAAGGGTTTAATTCTGTAAAGGAATCCAATTTTTGTATTAACTATTTTTATTGTGTTGTTGATGTGAGTCTCAAAGTTGAGATTATTGTCAATAGTTATACCTAAAAGTTTAGTAGATGAAACTGGTGAGATGAGAGTACTGTCAGTGGATGTAAGAGTGAGGTTTAGTGGGGTAGATCTACGGGATGGTAAAAATAATAGCAGTTTTGTTTTCTTGGGGTTGAGTAGTAGGCAACGATCGGAGAACCATTGTTCAACAGTGGTAAAAGCTTTTTGGGTTATTAACTGTAGTTCAGTTTGAGACTTAGCAGTGCAGATAATAGTAGAATCATCTGCATATTGTATACAGGTGGTATATGGGATAGCTGATTGGAGGTCATTAATAAAGATGGAAAATAGAAGGGGGCTGAGGATAGAGCCTTGTGGTACCCCTAAAGAGATGGGGAGGAGATTGGATATTGCATTTTTCCAGAGAACTGCCTGTTGCCGGTTTTCTAAGTAAGACATGAACCAAGTTAAGGAAGGAAGGTCAAGTGAGAGAGATTTTAGTATGTGCAGAAGAAGTTTATGGTTAACCATGTCGAAAGCTTTAGATAAGTCAATGAAGACTGATGATGATAGATTATTATTATTACGGTTATAGTTGATTGAGTTGGTAAAGGAGAGTAGAGCTGTGGTAGTACTATGGGAAGGTCTGAATCCATGCTGACAGTTAGCAAGTAGGTTGTTGTGCAGAAGGTGATTAAGAAGTTGCTTATGGATACATTTTTCCATGATTTTAGCTATAGGTGATAGGAGTGCTATGGGACGAAAGTTAGAGAAGTCATTTGACTTACCTCCTTTGTGTAGAGGGATGATGTGTGATATCTTCCAGATAGAGGGAAAAAGTCCTTCTTTTATGGATCTATTTATCAGAATAGAGATGGGATAGGCAGTGGCTTTGGCTCCTATTTGCAAGAATTCTGCAGAAAGTTTATCTGCAGAAGGAGTGGTAGGTTTTAGTTTTTGGAGCAGTGATAAGATAAAGGAGGTAGATACAGGTTGTAAGTGAAGTGAAGGAGGTAGATTTAAAGTGGGTGAAAGTAGCTTGGAGGTATCGGGTGTTAGGTGACTAGCAAGAGTTTGAATAGTATTAGTGAAGAAGGAATTAAAGTAATTGGCTGTTTGTGTGGGGTTCTCTGGGTTGCAGTCCTGAGGGTTAGGTGTTATGGATTGGCCTGGGGATAAAAGATTATTAATACTGGACCAAAATCTTTTTGGTTCCTTTTTGGAGGTTTGTTGTAATTGAAGGTAATAATTCTTTTTGTCTATTAGGATTTTTTTTTGTACTATTTCTAAGTTCACGGAAGTTTTGGTGGTCAGTTGGATTCTTTGTGGTACGCCATTTAGTCCAAGATTTGTTTCTGAGGATGATTTTTTGCTTAGTATTGTTGGTCAGCCAGGGTGCTGCTTTAGCTTTGGTTCTAATAGTGCGACTAGGAGCATAATGGTCAAGGATAGATAAGAATGTTGAATTAAAGAATTCTACTGCTTCATTAAGAGGGAGATATTTTAGTGGGGACCAATTACATTGTAATAATTCAGCTAGGAAATCTTCAGAGTTAAAATGCTTTTTTGAACGTAGTGTTCTGTATATGGTTGGTAAATTTAGGTTGGTTTTATGCCTAATGACATAAGTAGGTGAGTGGTCGCTTAGATTATCTGGGAGAGTACCTGATTGGTAGGTTTATTGAGGAGTATTAGTAAGAATCCAGTCTAAGATGGTATCATTTTTGTTGGTTTTATTTATTCTAGTAGGATGATTTATGAGTTGGGTAAAGCCATGGAGGTTTATATGGGAGGTAGGATTATTACAGGAAAACCAATCGATGTTGAAATCGCCTAGGAGTAGTGTTTCTTGAGGGAAGTAGTTATAGAGTGAACTTAGAATGCATTCTAGTGTGTTAATGTTATTTCCTGGGGGAAGGTAAACACAAATGATATTTATGGCCTTAGTAGAGTTGATTTGAAGTTTTGAGCTGAGTATTTCTGCATGAGTATCAAGGCAAAGAGTCTGATCTATAATACTAATTTGGATTTGTGCTTTACAGAGAATTGCAACCCCCTCCACCCTTTTTTGTAGTGCGATCAAGTCTAATTATGTTGTATCCGGGTGGGGTAATTTCGTTGTCTTTAATGGAGGGCTTTAGCCATGTTTCAGTTAAGCATAAAATATCAAATTCATATGTTTCTAGAAGGGCAAGAACCTGAGTAGTTTTGTTACAAATACTTTGTATATTTAGATGGGCTATAGAGAGAGAGTTGGTAGGTTTGGTGGATGATAGAGAAATAGGTTTGCCATATTTTTTGTGGTTGTTGAAATTGGTATGATGTGGGCCAGGGTTGGGATTAATTTCTCCATCCAGCAGTAAGTGGAGGAATATGAAGTCTCTTGGCAGGAGTGGTTTGTGAAAGTTCTCGGTTATTTTCTTATATTTTGGTTTGTTTAACTTAAAACATGCAAGTCTGTGGAATTTGGCTAGTAGCTAATTGGGTTGAGTAGTTACATTTGAGAAGGTAGAAGAGAAAGTACATAGAGGTAGAGGTATGCTTGGATGAAAAAGGAATGGTAGAGTGAAGTGGGTATTCGTAAGAGGTTAAGAAGTAAGAAGTAACAAGACAGGAAAGAAGTGATAAACAGATAAGAAGTTTTAGTTGAGGAGGGATTGATGTTCTGTGCATTTTAAAAGTTAGGGAGATGCACAAGGAAGAGAAAGGAAGGTTGTAGTTATAGAAGCTGAGAAGTAGTTTAAGTAGGGTAGGAGTTGGTTAGTTAATTAGTGAGTATGATGTTCAGTAGAAGGGGCGGAGTGAGTATAAGAAAGGTACTTATCTGATTGGGTAGGTGAGATAGGGGGTGTGGTCAATAGTACTATAAAGGTAGGAGCACTGGGGGCGGGGTGGGAATTGGGGGCAGGGTAGGGGAGCGGAGTGAGCCCGCAGGGCGAACGGAGTGGGTAGAAACAGGTAAGAAGCAGCTGTGGGAGAAGAAACAATCAGCAATGCAGGCTTCAGAAGGTACGTTTTCTAAATCTTAAAAAGCAGTGAAGAAAGAGCCTAGAGATGGTAGAAAAAGAAAGAAGAGTACAAGGTATAGTTGGAGGAGCTAGAGAAAATTAGGTCTGGGCTAACAGAAAAGATAAAGTAAGTAGAAAAGACTCAGGAGGCTAAAGAGTACAGATAGGACTGGGAACTAGGGAGCCACCTAGTGGCCAGGTCTATAATTACAGGTGGCTCTATAAGGAAGGCAGCTGTGGAAGCTAGGAGAGGGGTGAAAGCTGGGGTGGAAGTTGCGTGAACTCACTAGAGAAAGAAGGGGTGTTAGAAAATTGCAGAGGGAAGGGGGGTAGAGGCTGCTGGCTGACCAGACTCAGAATGTGCTTAGGCCCTGTAGTAATGGTACAGTGGAGGAGAAGCTATCTGGCAGTAGTTAGACAGCAAACATACTTTTCTAGTTTCCTTGAATGGGGATGCTAGGAGTCTAATGCAGAAGGTAAACTCCACTGTAGTTTGGAGAGGGTCCTTTGGTTCCTGTAGTCAAGTGTTGGAGGCACTGGAAGAGCAGGGAAAGCTTAAGTAGAAAAGGAGACAAGGTGGGAGAGAAAAATCAAAGTTAGCACAGGTTTAGGCTAGTGTGGATACAAATTGCACATGATATAGACAAAGACTATATTTGGTTAGTATCAATGCAGTTACATATACTTACTCTGCATTCATTATTAGCAATTAAGAGTCTTGAATGTGTTCAGCGACGGCAAACATTGAGTAGTTAACATTAGGGGATAGGTTTAATCTGTACCATATGGAGGTGCTTTGCTTCAAAAGGCATAAAATCAGGTTCAAGATACCTTCGCTAAGCCGCCAGTGCGTTCAGAAGGGCCAAATTACACTTTGGGGACCAGTGGAAAAAAAGCCACCAGAGAAAAGTACCACTAGGGTACAGTCGTTGCTACTGCCTTTGCTGGTTTAGTAAAGAACTAAGTGGTTCAGGACTGGTTAGTACGCAACAAAGCAAGTACTATAGATAGCTAGTATGCTACCTTTGATTAAATAAGGTACCGCTGTGTTTGGAATATGTTCTGTCTTGGCGTCTTATTTAAGCAAATCCTAATGGGGTATAAGTTTAGATTATTCCTCAGCATGACAATTTAACTAAGCTAGCATTCATCTGTTTTTTAGGGGGGAAAAAGGTGGGACACAGTAATTGACCATGCCGATGGGAATTCAGGCTTTTGAGAGCTAGACAAATTAAATAAAATGCATCGGGTACACTGACCGATGTTTACTAAGGCAATCTAAACAGCAATAGAGTAGCTAAACAATACAAATAAAGCAACGGACACCCTAAACGATGTTCAACTAGAGAGGCAGATTCAAAGTAAGTTCTGTCTGTTGGCGTCTTATTTTAAACAAGTCTTAATAGGGTATAAGTTCAGATTATTCCTCAGAATGAGTACTTGGGAGAAAAAAGGTGGGACACAGCTATTGACCTCGCCAATGGGAGTTCTGGAGTTCTGAGAGCTAAACAATTCATTAACATGCATCAGACACCCTAAACAATGTTACTCAAGCAATATAAACAGCAGTAAAGTAGTTGGACAATTCAGTTAAAGAGCAACGGACACCCAGAACAATGTGCGACTACTGAGGCAGAGTTCATAGTAAGCAGAAGCAGTAAGCACATTCGTAAAATATATTCAGCAACAGCATTTAAGAAGACTTTGAAAATAAATACGTTCTACAGCAGTATAAACAGCAGTAGCGTAGTTACGAATATTATATACACATTACGCTCTTTATCATTACAGCAGTTAAATTGTTTAAACAACTTCACTCCGATGCATTACTTACCACAGGGAAAGAGAGACGCTAGGAGAGGAGCAGACAGCAGCCAGGTCCTATTCTAGATTGCTAAAGATGGCGCCCCATCAAATCCAGGGTATTTATGGGAGTCAGAAGGGAAAGAGGATGGATAGGGGAGGGGAGTTGGGGGAAGTGCAGGTAGAGGTAGGAGGGACAAGAGGTAAGAACAAATCAAGTATTATCAATTACAAGAATCTGGTCAAGGTATAAGAATGAAAAAAGAGAAAAGATACAAAGGTAAGAGACAGTCAGCTGATACCAAGACTTCAGGGATAGGGTTTGATAGTAGAGAGTTGTGGGTGTGTAGTAGGATTCTAATCAGGAAAAAACAGGTAAGAAGCAGTTGTGGGAGAAGAAACAATCAGCAATGCAGGCTTCAGAAGGTACGTTTTCTAAATCTTAAAAAGCAGTGAAGAAAGAGCCTAGAGAGGGTAGAAAAAGAAAGAAGAGTACAAGGTATAGTTGGAGGAGCTAGAGAAAATTAGGTCTGGGCTAACAGAAAAGATAAAGTAAGTAAAAAAGTCTCAGGAGGCTAAAGAGTACAGATAGGACTGGGAACTAGGGAGCCACCTAGTGGCCAGGTCTATAATTACAGGTGGCTCTATAAGGAAGGCAGCTGTGGAAGCTAGGAGAGGGGTGAAAGCTGGGGTGGAAGTTGCGTGAACTCACTAGAGAAAGAAGGGGTGTTAGAAAATTGCAGAGGGAAGGGGGTAGAGGCTGCTGTCTGACCAGACTCAGAACGTGCTTAGGCCCTGTAGTAATGGTACAGTGGAGGAGAAGCTATCTGGCAGTAGTTAGACAGCAAACATACTTTTCTAGTTTCCTTGAATGGGGATGCTAGGAGTCTAATGCAGAAGGTAAACTCCACTGTAGTTTGGAGAGGGTCCTTTGGTTCATCACTACGATTATCCTCATACACTCTTCCAATAACCAAAAATTTGAAGCTCTGCTGTATTGTAGAATCTTTAACATGTTTGGGTAAGGCATTAGTCATTATACAGTTATTAATGTGATACAGATGTTTTTTAATTCTACTTTTCAAAATGCTGTCTGTCTTCCCTACATAAAATTTGTAACATACCACACATATTATAAATAGACAACATGCATAGACTGACAGGTGGCATCAACATTAAAAACTTATCTTTTATGCTGATCATGTGGATGTAAAAAATTCTCTGTGCTATCCAAATACCTACATATACTACAGCTGTCACAGGGTTTAGTATAATTCAAACCACTGGAGCCTATATCCTTCTTAAGGTAGCATAATTGTTTTTTAAAATACTTCATATTTTTAAATACAAACCTTGGTTGTTCCCCCAATATTTCCTTTATATCATCATCTTTAGTTAGGACCATTTAAGCTAAATGGATTATTAGGCTAAGAAGTGATTTTTGGCCATGGTCTTAATGATAAGGTCCCCATTAAACCCATGCTCAAAGCTAGACCATTATTTAGATAGTTTTTAATGAGTATATTTTTAATTTTATTATGTATTTATTTGTATTTTTATTTGTTTTCATTTTTTGTGTCTTTTTATTGATACATTTCAAAAAAGCTGCTATTATGTTTATGAAAGGCATTAGCACTTTAAATTGTGGACGTGTTTATGATTGACTATACCTTTAATTGAATTTGCAGTTTAATTATAGCTTGAATGTGGTTTTACTACATCTGAAGAAGCAGTTTTATATTTCTTTGTTACCTGTAATAAAGCTATTGTATACTGGATCTCTCAGCCAAACCTGAGTCTGCACATTTTTTGGGGAATTATGCATCTGTATTGTCCATTTTAATTCTTCCTCAACTCCCGCCCCCCACTTTCCCTCTGTCCATGTCTTTGGGAGAGATCTAATGGAATTGTCAGTAAGAAACATAGTGCCTGTTTGAGCTCCTGATCTTTCAGCTATCACTTTTGTGCCATAGCTATGTTGTAATATTGTTTAATAGCAGGCAATTTGATCTTGATGTAATACAGTGGTCAGGGACATTATGGGTAAGGGAGGAGTTCGAGAGTCGGATTCTAGAATCTAAAGAAAGTGGCGGAGTCAGATCCGAGGATCAGATATGCGCCCATTTGTTGGTGAAGAATGAAAATGGACAACACAGATGCATAGTTATGGTGAGTATATAACTTTGTTTCTATTCAAATGCTCTAAGAAGAAAAGGGGTCATTCACATATAATACATCATTTGCATTCACCACAAGCATATGTGCCCAGTTTCTTATAGGTAAGTGAATTTTAGTTTTGTCATTCTGTAACAATAATTTTAAGTTTGTCCCTGTTTTATAGGTGAAAGTAGGAACCTGTCCTATAACAGCTGTTAAATCAACTTTACCTTTTATTATATTTTAGTTTTTCAATGTAATTACCACCATCCAAGGACATATCTAAACTAAGAAATTAGTATAATAAATACCATACTTTTCTGCATTTGTATTTTTTGTTTTTAACTCCGTTATCTATATCACCAAATAATGTAGGAGGATACATAGAATCTCCCTCTTATGATAAACCTCTCCTGCAGCTTTATCAAAAGGTATGGCTATAACCTTTGACAATAAATAATTTAGTATTACAACTTTATTCAAATATAAAAATGGAATAATCAGTAGTAAGGCATGAGGCTCAGATGATTTATCTCTTTGGAATGTTATGTTTGATAAACAGTGGATGATTGCTTTTAAAGTGGACATAACTGATGACAAAGGTGTTTTTACGATGTATTGGACTACTGAAAACTTTTTTTCTCTGCATCCACAATTACAGTATCCAAAAAGGTAACAGTTTTACCTATAGTACACAAGGAGAACTCTAAAAAATGTAGTATTCCAATTTAATTCCTGGATAAACCTATCACATTCGTCTCGGCATTCTTTTCAGATTAAAACAAAAATAATAAAATAATCCATGGAAAGTTTGTACAAAGTAACATTAGAAAATAAACTAATATTTTCAGACTGGTGTCATCCCACCATCCCAATATCATGTTAGCAAAAGAGAGAGCGGCCATACCACCCAAGGCAACGCCTGTTAAGTGTCTGTAATACAGTTGAGTAAAAAAGTTATTGTCCAATAACAATTCAATCAAAGTACAAATACTGTCAATAAAACACTTGGTCTAAGTGGAATATTTAGCTAAAGACATTCTACAGAATTCTATTCCATCTAATATAGGTATGTTTGTAAATAAAGATTTTATGTCAAAAGTAAACATGCATGTTTCTTGCTCACTTAAACAATAACTCTTCATTTAACTGAAAAATCCCACAAATCTTTTAAATAATTATCAATGCACTGCACCATGTGATGTAAAACACTGTCTACAAATATGGATATACACTGAGTTACACAGGCAGGAGCAGACACAATAGGCCTGAAAGGTGGTAATAACCCAGGTTTGTGTACATTGGGTGGGAAATTCAACCTTAAGAGTTCAAATAAAAAATGTTGTATAACCCTGAGAAAACAGGTAGTTTAACAGAAAATCAGTGTATTTTTGTTTCATCCACCTGGGGTTCTGTTTGGGGTGTTTTTAGATCTGGAGTACAGTACACTTTTGGGAGCCATGCAGAGACATATATTAGGCTTGTGTGCAGAGAATAGGTAAGTGTTGGGTGGAGGGGCAAACATAGTAATGGATTTAAACTCCAATGCATGTGTTCGCTGGAAGGGAAGAGAAGAAGGAGAATTTGACTGAACATACTGCATTATATATCAAGTGGGGGGGAGATGGAACTGAAGGTGAAAGAAGGACCTGGACATGTTTGGCAGCTGGAAGTCTGAAGTGTCATAACTAACTTTTGGTTGTGCTGTTTTAGACAGTAGGTGATAGGGTCCTGGATCTTTTTTTCAAAGGCAGTGATAGAGTGCATGTTTGTGGTGGTGTTCCACAATCTGTGATAGATGGACAAAAAGGTAGGCAGTGGTAGGGCCAGGGAAACTTCACCAAGACTAGCTCCATCATTCAGATGAACATCTGCTCCTATGTCATATGATTTTTAGATGACTGAAACGTTTTTTGAGAATATTAGATCTGATGTTGTAAATCTTTATTCATTCCTTACTGTTAGGACTTCGGTTCCATCTTCGGAACCGACACGGCTGCTACCAAGCCCGCAGCAGCCAAAAAACCTCTCAGCTAAGACCTAACCACAATGCCCCTCTCATAGTCTCTCCATATCTCATTTGCTGCATTCCTCGTCAGACGTGCCAAGCCTTCTCTCAAGCTAAGTGTAGTGTTTTTTGTGACTTATCTATATATTTACCTTCCTCTAGTCAGTTTTCCCTAAAGATTATCCTTTCGTCTTTAAATTTATATACTTTCTTTCTAAAACCTACCGTCTGCCTTCAGTAGCTCTTTCATATCATCGTTGGTACTGTCCCTGTCCTGTGCCTTTGGTAGGCCCTTTCTTACCACTTTGTAGTATTTCTTAGTACCATTGTTGGAACTCCTCTTTTTTTCTGTCTGCTAAAAAAAAAAAAAAAAAAACCCTCTTCTGCTATAACCTTACTGTTGTTGTTTTGGGTTATATTGTAGTTTAGGACTATAGTGTTGTTTTCCATGATGTCTGGTAAAGTAAAGCTCGGATTTAAACAGTGTGATAAATGCGGGCGTAAGATGCACAACTCAGACTATCATGCCCGGTGTGTTTATTGTTTGGGCTTTGACCACATCAATGAATCTTGTGATATTTGTTCTAGCTTCAGCAACCGTACATTGGCTGAGCATAAGAACAAGCAGATTCTGAAGGGTATGATGAAAACACCCTTCTCAGAGGCTCTTTCTGGGACGGAGGTCTCACCACCTCCTAAGCATAAGGATGTGGAGAAACATAAAGAGAAATGGAGTCACTTGGTGCCGGCATCTCCGTCCTCTTCAGCACCAGGCTTCATGTCGTCTCCCGCAGTGCCGCCTTTGATTATGACTCCAACCACTGTACCAGCTTCGGCACCATCCCCCTCACTGCCGACCTTGGTTTTGACCCATGCTCCGACTACTGTACCTGCATCAGCACAATCCCTGGCCACAGTGCCGATGTCTTATATGGCTTCACTGACACCGTCTGTTCCGTAGGTCGAACACCTTCCCAGAACCAGATATTTTCCCTCTTATGATCCCTTTTTGGGACACCAGTCTAGTCCATTTCTTGACAGACCTGAATCTCCTTTGGCAGCTTCCTTCAGATCCACGAGGAGTCTTTCAGAACAAGATGTAGTGAGGGTTGTGGACCAGCTTTTGGCAGCTAGAGGATTACCCACCCCCGCTAGGTCTTTCTTCCCTCTTGGAATGGAAGCTCTCTCAGCATATTCACCTGTAAATCCTCCTCCGGCCTCTTCCCAGGTCTCAGAGACTTCTGTACCGATGGCTATCCCAGTGCATTCTGTCTCGGCTGTGACAGCAAAGGCTTCCCTGTCGGCACCGATTACTCTTGCTGCAATGGCTCCGTTGGAACTGGCACACTCTCGGAGCAGTGATTGGGCTGTTGGGACCGTGGCTCCTATTTTGGCACCTATTTTTTTCGGTAGTGCCATCTACAGCCACAGCTCCCCCGGCAGCTACGGGTGCTCTCGGACCTCTTCACCTGGAGGCGGGCTCCTCAGGGCGGTGTGTGACCCCAGTTCCGAGGTTGTCCTTCTCTGTTCCGGACACCCATCCCTCCTCGGGCAGGCCTGCTTTCCAGATGATAGAGAGGGCCCTTACCTCAACAAGCCCACAGTTGGCACCATTGGCATTGACACCAGAACCCCCCTCTAGCATACAGCTTTCCCAACCTCCTACTCTGGGATCCTGAGCATGGGAGCCGCAATACCTTCCCTTCCCTTGAAGGGAACCCTTTCTCAGGGAGTCCTCAGAAGACCCCACTGGGGAGCCACCCCAGAAGAAACTGTGCAAGAGGAAGCATCTTGATTCTCCTGAGGAATCTATCGCCAAAGACACCAATTGTGATGAGGGAGAAGGGACCCCATGGTCTCCCCCAGAAGACATCTCATTTGGAGACTTTCTCGAGATCCCCAAGCAGAGGGGAGACTGGAAGTCCCCCAACCCTTTGGAGGAATTGATGTTCTTGCAGTCCTTCCGTGCTCGGCCATCTAATTTCTGGGGGACCCCACCTGTGGATGAGCTTATTAAACTTATTGTGCAGCATGCCTGGAAGGCCCCAGACAGCATAGAACCTGTCACCCGGAGGCCAGATAAAATTTTATCCACCCCTGAAGACCAGCCCAATTGGTCCAAGCCGGTGGTAGTCAATTCCATGGTCGTGGCAGTGGCCACCGAGGGAACTGGCAGAAGATAGTTCCACTGTTCATCCCCTGAACAGCGAGCCTCGGGCTATGGACAGACTGGGGAAGCGGGCCTATGCTTCAGCAACCTTTGCCATTCGGTCGGTGAATTATCTGGCACACTTTACTCCCCTCCAAAGAGACCTAATCTCAGAAATGTCTGCCTCTTTGGTGGGGGTACTGCCTGAGGAGATGCGTGATACTGTTGCTTCTCAGCTAGCCACCCTGGAATCAGTATCAAACTTCTCGATGCGCTTGATCTCTTACACCATCGAGGGGCAGCTCGAGCAGCCGCATCAGGCATCGTCATGAGACAGCATACTTGGATGCATTTGTGTGATTTTGCAGACCCCTTTAAATCTTCCTTCGTCAAAGCGCCTGTTGACGAATCTTTCCTTTTTGGTCCCAAAGTAAGAGACACACTGTCAAGTAGTGAGAAGGATGGAAAGACCTTGTCTGCTGTAGGCATATGTTTTTCCACCCCACAGAGATTCTACTCCAGGAACCAGAGGGGAGGAAAATTGTGGCTCAAGAAGTCCCAAGGATCTTTTCGTGACACTCGTGATGAACAATCCCCCCGGGGCAGAGGGGGCAACTCATCTGGAAGACACCCCTTTCAGGGCAGAGGGTGTCCGCAACCAGGGCACTAGAGATTCCTTCTCTGGCCTGAACAGTGGCCCAATTGCTTTCCTCTGGAAGCAGTCGGGGGGTTGATTTTTCCCTGCACCTACAGGCCTGGTGACTCATAACAACAGATGCGTGGGTGCAGAGAATAATATCCAGAGGCTATCATATTCCATTTGGTCTTACTCCTAGAACTGTAAAAGGAATCCCTGATGTCCCACCCAGTCAGAGGGAGGCTGCATCCTTAGAAATCGAAAAGCTGCTAAGAAAAAGAGTCATCCAGACGGTCCTACCAGACCAGACAAGATCCGGGTTTTACTCGAGGTTCTTTTTAGTGCCAAAAAAGACAGGGGACTGGAGACCAATCCTGGATCTCAGCTTACTAAACAAATTCATAAAACCTCAAAAATTCTGGATGGTCATGGTACAGTCCATCCTCCCCTTTCTGGGGAAGGACAACTGGATGGGCTCTATAGACCTCCAGGACGCATATTACCACATAAAGATGGACAAACACTGCTGGAGATTTCTCCACTTCTGGCTGGGAGCTGATCACTGTCAGTTCAGGGTTCTGCCCTTTGGTCTCTCAACAGCCCCCAGAGTGTTCACCAAATGTATGGCAGCCGTAGTAGCTCATCACCGACTACAAGGATTCCAGGTATTTCCATATTTAGACGATTGGCTCCTTACCTCCACGACCATGAATCTTCTCATTCTCAGTCTCTCTTACACTCAATGCCTTGCTTTTCGCTTAGTTGTCACGATCAACATGGACAAGTCACAAATGTCTCCAACAAGAGCACTGGAATTCATTGGAGCGATCTTCGACACAATGTCCTGTCAAGCTTCCCTTCATCCTCACAGGCTCTCAAAAATAAGAAGCCAGATTAAAGTCCTCTTTGCACAGACATTTGTACCAGCACGTCTTGTACTACAGCTGTTAGGATGTATGGCAGTAACCGTTACCTTAGTTCCATTGGCGAGGTTGCACATGAGACTAGTACAGTGGCTCTTTTCATCACAATGGTCGATCTTAACCTACCCACTCGACCACATGATATGCCTTACAAACCTTTGCAAGAGAGAAATGCTTTGGTGGATGAAGCCAGAATCAAATCTTTGGTGTCAACCATTCTGCCTTTCCCAGCCCAGGGCCTTGGTGACCACGGACGCTTCCCTGTTAGGGTGGGGGGAGCATTTCCAGGGAAAGACAGTCCAAGGCACCTAGTTCCCCCATGGAGGCCAATTTGTAGATAAATGTCCTGGAATTGAGGGCAGTCCTCTTAGCATTACAAGCATTCCACACGTCCGTTCCTTTCCGGACCATTGCAATTCAGTCGGACAACATGTCAGTCATCTGGTACATCAATAAACAAGGCAGAACCAGGTCTTATCCCCTGTGTCAGGAGGCCATGAGAATTTGGCACTAAGCGTAGGCTTGCAACTGCTTTGTCATAGCAACGCACATTCCTGGGAGTTCCAATCTTATTGCAGACAATCTGAGCAGGAACATTCTGATGCCTCACGAGTGGTCCCTCAGTCCTATCATAGCAGATCATATCTTCTGCCATTGGGCAAGGCCTTGCTGCAACCTGTTTGCTTCTCTCCTAAACAACAAATGCAGAAGCTACTTTGCCCTGATCCCCCCCTCGGGGGGAGTCACCGAGGGATGCTCTGACACACAATTGGCCCCTGGGTCTGCTGTATGCCTTTCCCCCGTTTCCTCTCATCCCAAAATTCCTCCAGAAAGCTCAAAGGTTGAGAAGCGGAGTGATCCTCATTACCCCTTATTGGCCCCGTCAAGTCTTGTTCCCTTTCCTATGGCCTCATCTGATTCACAGCCCGTGGATCCTGGATCAATCCCAAGGTTTGCTGTCTCATCCTCAGGGACTGATTCACCCCAGTCTCCATAGCCTCAAGCTCACAGCTTGGTTTCTCCACTTCCGATGATTGCCAGGCTACCTGATATTTCATCTTCTGTTCACGAGATTCTTCTGGTTTCACACAAACCTTCCTCCAGGAAAATTTTTTTTAGTAAATGGGTTAGGTTCTCTAGATGGGCCAAAGAACATAACTTAGACTCCTTTTCCATGCCTATTCAGAAGATCCTACAATACCTGACTACCCTGTTGCACTCAGGAGCCTCAGCATTGACAATTACTGTACATTTAGCAGCTATTGCAAATTTTCACAATGGAACTGACAACTCTTCTCTTATGTCACACCGACTGTGCAAAGCCTTCATGAAAGGAGTATTACATGTTAAACCTCCTGTCAAGCCTTCTATAGAGACTTGGGACTTGACACTGGTGCTTCAGTCGTTAACAAGTCCACCTTTTGAGCCTTCTATCTCATGTGATATAAAACCTTTGTCTTGGAAAACTCTACTTCTAGTAGCCCTTACCTCAGCCAGAAGAGTATCTGAGTTGCAGGCCTTGAGTGTCAAGAGACCTTACTTGATTTTTCATAGGGAAAGAGTGTCCCTGCGTACTGACCCCTCCTTTTTGCCCAAGGTCATTTCTGGGTTTTCCATTAATCAATCTATTGACCTACCAGTTTTCTTCCCTCATCATTCAAATAGAGGTGAATGCCTTTTGCATACCGTCAGTGTTTATAGGCAACTTAATTTCTACTTGGGCAAAATTAAATCTTTCAGAAAAACGGATGCTCTGCAGTCCTATCTCGCGTTCATTCTTACATATGGGTTCGGAGCCAATCCTCGGCTCCGAATCTGCCGATTACAAAGCTCGGAGTTGCTAAGTTGGCTCGTGGCTAGGTAGATATCCCGTAATGCACTAGTAAGAATCCCCAGATATTGTTTTCCGCTTCTACGAGTTCAGAAGTGCTCTCTTTCTTGGCTGTGGCTAAGTTGGATATTTTGCTTATTCAAAATTGTTATTGTGGTTCTTTTTGACTTACAGTTAGTTTATAATTAATAACTTACAGTTGTTAGTAGTAGTAGTTAGTGTGTTTTTCTAACTTTATTGCAAATTGTTGGCCGTCGCTTCCGCAGACCTTGTTTTCTCACTGGTATCCCTTCTTTCTGTGTGCAAAAAAAAATCTTTCTTAGGCATAGGTCCGTTTTTTTAGTTAGGACCTATTTCTAGCTTTATCTGTTGCTTGTTTTTCTGTTCTCGCCTTCCCTCCATTTCAGGGCTAGGCTCATTTAAGTTAGAGGACCTAGTCCTCTATTGCCATTCCTTGTGTGTTGTTTCCTCAGCAGGGCTAGGCCCGTTTAAGTTAGAGGACCTAGTCCTCTGTTGTTTTCCTTGTGTGTAGTGTTTTTCTTGAGACAGAGCTAGGGCCATTTTAGTTAGAGGACCTTGTCTCTCTTCCTATCATCCTCTACGTTTACCTTTTGTGATTGTATTTGTGACAAGATGTCTAAAGAATTTAAAGATCATAAACCTTCGGGTTTTAAAAAGTGTCTTAAATGTTCTCAAAAAATGTCCCTGACTGACTGACATAGTATCTGTGTTTATTGCCTGGGAGCCATACATCTTCAAGAGACATGTACCTTTTGTCACTGTTTTAGTTCTCGGGTTCTCCAGGAAAGGAAAAACAATTTGATCATGAAAGTCTCCTTAAACCTTCCTTTGAGGAGGATTTAACCAGCTCTTCATCGTCTCATTCCAGGTCTCCCTCTGTGTTTTATCTGGACCTCCACAAAAGATTGCTAAACTGGACAAACCTTCTACCTCTTCAGCTCCTCTGCCTTCGGCGCCGGTCGAGGTTATCGACAGTGACACTCCAGTTTCGGCCCCAACTTTTTCAGAGCCGATTAGTGAACCTATACCTCAGAGCCGGTCTAGAGATTTATTACCAGTGTCCCCGACACTCAGATTTCCGATTTTACAGAGATCTCGATCATCTGCCTTGTCTTCCAGATCCTCCAAGAGTCTTTCTGAGGAGGATGTCGAGAGAGTGATGCTTAGACTCTTGAAGTCGTCAGCGCTAACACATTTGTTGCCTGCTCTGACCCAATCAGTTCCGGAGCCGTCTAAGGCCATATTACCAGCTTCTGTTCCTCCTTCGAGCCACGTCGGTCTTTTGGAGCCAGAGCCATCGGTGCCATTGTTGTGGAACTGTTGGTTCCAGTATCCTTACTGTCTGTCTCTGAGCCGAGTTCCGCTCTGACACGTTTAGTGCCATCCTTGGTGTCTAGGAGCCGAAGCTCACAAGTCGGCCCCAATGGGGATGCTTGAACCCGAACTTCTTCAGTTCCGAGCCTACCTCTCGGTCTGCTCGGCTGAGCTCGTAGCTTACATCTATCTCGGAGCCAGTCGCTCTGGAGCTGAGGGCTACTTCCTCTTCCTCGGAACCGGTGATGTCCTCGGAGCCGGAGAGATCTGTCTTCAAGATGATGAGGAGCGTGCTGTCAAGGTCTTCAGCTCCACACAAGGGTACTGATGCTGTTCCCCCTCAAGCTCCGACCTCTGTCTCAGCACCATCTCTCTCTCTTGACAGCAGAGACCCGCAGCCTCAGGAGCCGCCATTGGGTGGCCCCCAGTCTTCCGAGACCTCCTTAGAATACCCTTCTGAGGAGCCTCCTCGAAAGAGAACTTGCAAGAGGAAGCATGTACACTGATCTCGAGGAGTCAGAATGTCCCATAGGTCGTCCTGTGATGATATCTCCTTCGTAGATATCCTAGAGATCCTGAAATAAAGAGGAAACTGGCCCACTGTCACCCCTTCTGATGAGAAATCAGTGTACCTAAAGGCTTTCTGGTCTCAACCTTCAGCCTCTTGGGTGTCTCCACCTTTCAATGAGCTGTTAGATTTAGTCAGTTGAAAGGTGTGGGAAACTCCTGATGCAGTGGAACCAGTCCCCAGAAGGCCCAACAAATTTCTTTTAACTCCCAAAGAGAAAGAGTTTTTGACCAAAGGTGTGCCTGTATATGCCATGGTGGTGGCAGCAACCACAAAGAAGGAACTAGCAGAGACTTTGTCATCTGTCCATCCACCGAACAAGGAGTCTAGAACAATGGACAGATATGGGAAGCGTATCTTTTCTTCAGCAGTTTTTACACTGAGATCACTGAATTACCTCACCCATTTTACTAGGCTTCAAAGAGATCTCCTAAAGGAGCTAGGAGATACTCTCCAATGTACTTTAACTGAAGGAGTCCCTGAGAAGGTTACTGCTCCGTTGTCTACCTTAAACTCCATTGTTAACTCCTCCATGAGGCTGATATCTTATGCAGTAGATGGAGCGAGCAGGGCAGCGGGTTCAGGAGTTTCCCTTAGGAGACACTCCTGGATGCGCTTATGTAACTTTGCGGAGCCCTTCAAATCTACATTTACCAACGCCCCCTTTGACAGTTCCTGTCTGTTTGAACCAAAGGTAAAAGACACACTCACCAGATGCGAGCAGGAAGTAAAAACACTCTGCCATGGTATTACGTTTTTCCATCCCTTCTAGACCATAGCCTAAGGGTCAGAGAGGTGGTAAAATGTGGTTCAAGAAATCTCAGAGATTTTTCTCGGACCCACAAGGTGATTCCTTCTCCAGAGGCAGAGGAGGAGGAAGTAATGGTAGACGTCACCCTAGAAGCAGAGGGGGTCCGCAAAACCAGGGTGGCCGCGATTCCTTTCGTGGACGTCCCTATTAGCGCTCCTGAAGTGGGGCCCGACTGCGCTTCTCTGGAGCCAGTCGTGGGTCTCTTATCTTTGTACACAGAAGCCTGGCACGACATCACACAAGACAAGTGGGTACAAAGAATAATTTCCAGAGGATACACCATACCCTTCTCTTTTCCACCTCATCTAACCAAGAAAATCCCAGATATTCCACCCAATCGCAGGGATCAAGCAACTATAGAAGTCCAAAAGTTGCTTCAAAAGAGAGTCATCCAAACCTTCCCCGCAGACCAGATAGGATTCGGAACTTACTCCAGATTCTTTTTAGTGCCAAAATGGACAGGAGACTGGAGACCCATTTTAGATCTCAGCAAGCTAAACAAATCTGTAAAGATGTCCAAGTTCTGAATGATAACACTGCAGTCTATACTCTTTCTGTTAGGGAAAGACAATTGGATGTGCTCCATAGACCTCCAAGATGCGTATTACCACATAAAAATGGACAGAGCATCAAGGAGTCTTTTACGCCTCCAGCTGGGAGCCAGTCATTACCAATTTCATGCTCTGCCTTTGGTCTCACCACAGCCGCTAGGGTGTTCATCAGATGTATGGTGGTAGTAACGGCTCACTTGAGATGTCTTGGATTCCAAGTGTTTCTGTACCTGGACGACTGGCTCCTGACTGCAACCAACAGGCACCTTCTTCTACAAGCCAGGGATTCAACCATCCGAGTGTGCACTCAGCTGGGCATTACTATAAACTGGGAAAAGTCTGCCTTGTTGCCCTCTCAATATGTGACTTTTATAGGTGCAGAAATAGACACAGTCACAATGATTGTTCACCTTCCTTCAGACAGAATACAAAGTCTAAGATGACAAATATACAGCCTGCTTCCCCAACACAAAGTCAAAGCGAAGACCGTGCTCAAACTTCTAGGAACCATGGCCTCTACCATAACTCTAGTTCCGCTAGCCAGACTACATATGAGAATTCTACAATGGCTACTCTTTTCCCAGTGGTCTCTCCAGCAACTGCCTCTGTCTCATCCCATTTTAATAACAGATTCCTGCAAAAAGGACCTTCGTTGGTGGATCCAGTCCAATAAGCTAACGATAGGGAGACCATTCATTCCTCACCAACCCGTTGCTACTGTGACCACAGATGCCTCCCAGATAGGGTGGGGGGCATTATCTAGGAAGGGCAGTCCAAGGCACATGACAAGAACATCTGGCTCACTTGCATATCAGTGTTCTAGAGATAAGAGCAGTGCTACTAGCGTTGCAAGCACTTCACAACTTTTTTCCTCTAGGGACAATAGCAATCCAGTCAGACAATATGTCAGTGGTATAGTATCTAAACAAGGGGGAACCAGATCCTACACACTGTGTCGAGAGGCTGCTCGTGTTTGGCAGTGGGCGATATCTTCCCAATGCTTTCTAGTCGCAACGCACATCCCGGGGAGAACCAATGTGATAACCAACAAGCTCAGCAGGGCAATCTTGATGCTTCACGAGTGGTCTCTGAATCAGAAAATCACGGAACAGATTTTCCACAAATGGGGACAGCCTTGCTGTGATCTGTTTGCCACCCCAATGAGCACCAAATGCAGCTGCTGCTTCACCCTTATTCCCCCCCCCCCCGGGGGAGACACCGACAGATGCACTTGTCCACAATTGGCCCTCAGGACTTCTTTACGCTTTCCCTCCCTTTCCGCTAATATCGAACGTCATCCAGAAAGCAAAGACTTTGGGAAGCAGAATGATTCTCATCACTTCCTACTGGCCTCATCAGATTTGGTTCCCCTTTCTCAGGCCTCACCTTCTGGACGATCCATGGCCTCTGGACCTGGTTCCAGACCTTCTGACACACGTCAGGCACATTTTATCCCTGCCTCCACACCCTCAACTTGACAGCGTGTTTGCTCCACTTCCATCCCTAGTCATGCTTCATGATTTCTCCCCTGCAGTTACTCATATCTTGATGTCTTCTCACAAACCTTCTACGAGAAAATTGTACGCTAGCAAATGGAAAAGATATTCTCTCTGGGCACGAGCTAAAAACATAGATCCATACACAGCCTCCATTCCCTTAGTGTTAAAATTTCTAACCAAACTGTTTCATCAGGGATCAGCTGCTGCTACAATCAAAGTTCAGTTAGCAGCTATCTCCAATTTTCATTTGGGACAACATGAGCCTAATCTTATGGCTCATAGATTGTGCAGATAATTTTTTAAAGGCACTACCCTGCTAAGACCTCCTTTTCAAGAACCTATATCTCCTTGGGATCTAAATTCTGTTCTTTCAAAACTTACCTCACCGCCTTTTGAACCTTCACACACTTGTGATTTAAAGTTCCTTTCATGGAAGACCACTTTTCTGGTAGCCATTTCATCCGCCAGAAGAGTGTCAGAACTGCAAGCACTCTGTCAAACCTCCTTACTTGATTTTTCATAGAGACAGAGTTTCCATTCGCACAAATCCATCCTTCATCCCCATAGTTTGTTCTCAATCTAATTTGAATCATACTATTGAACTGCCAGTCTTTTTTCCTAATCATTCAAACAAAGCGGAATACAAGTTCCATCAGCTTGATGTACACAGACAGTTAAGGTTCTATCCACATAGAACCAAAGAGTTGAGGAGATCAAACCAATTGTTTGTATCTTTTTCAGAGACACAAAAAGTTGTGCCAGTCTCCAAGATAACGTTATCAAACTGGATTTCAAATTGTATATCTTTTATTTACTCTTCTAATGGCAAAGAACTCCTGTTTAAAATTAAAGCTCATTCCACCAGATCTGTATCCACATCTGCTGCCTTTCAAGCCAGAATTCCAATGGACAGTATATGTGCAGCAGCATCTTGGGCTACCCCTCATACCTTTATTACTGATTACAAATTGGACTTAGCCTCCAGGGGCAGAGCCTCCTTTGGTTCCACTGTTCTTAGGAGTATATTCCTGTGAGCTACCCGAGAAAAAGGTGCTAGGGACGCTGTCCCATATGTAAGAATGAAGGCGAGATAGGACTACAGAACATAAAGAAGTTATGTACTCACCGTAACGTTCCATGTTTGTAGTCCATCTCGCCCTTCATTCTTACAAACCCACCCACCTACCCCCATCCATGTATCCTTGAAGGATCTTGAGACAAGCTAGTGTCTATCTTCCCTAGGGTTGGAGACCTTTCATCTTTGTTTTTCCTTGTGGAAATACCTTTTATTACTTTTATAGACAGCAGCAAACAAGATCTGGGGATTCTTACTAGTGCACTATGGGATACCTACCTTGCCACGAGCTAACTTAGAGCTTTGTAATCATCCGAGTCAGAGCCGAGGATCGGCTCCGAACCCATATGTAAGATTGAAGGGCGAGATGGACTACAAACATGGAACGTTATGGTAAGTACATAACTTCTTTTTTGTGGCCTTTGCAGGACCCAGATTGGGTAGGCCTGTCTCCAAAATTACATAATCTTCTTGGCTCAGAAACGCCATTATTTTCATCTTCCACCAGAATAAAGTGTCTCTACCTTCCAGAATCAAGTCTCACTCTACGAGATTGATGGATACTTCAGTGGCCTTTCATTCCAGAACTTCTATGGATGATATCTGCACAGCAGCCACTTGGGCAAGACCTCATACCTTATCACTCATTACAAATTGTATTTGGCCTTTGGTTCTATGGTGTCCCTCCTTAGGGCCAGCCAGGACACGAGTAGCTGGGGACTCGGTCCTAACAGTAAGGAATGAATAAAGATTTACAACATCATATAAAGAAGTTATGTCTTACCATAACATTCCATTTGTGTTGTAGATCTTTATTCATTCATTACTTCCCGCCCTCCTTCCCCCTGCCTGGGCTCCTGGTGGACTTAAGGATTTCCTTATCAGTTAAGGTATTTGCTCAGACAGAGCCTCCTACTGTCTCTTTTATTACTTCTATACTATAATGGCGGACAAACTCGATCTGAAGAGACTGTGAGAGGGGCATTGTGGGTAGGTCATAGCTGAGTGTTTTTTTGGCACGGGCTTGGTAGCGGCCGTGTCGGTTCCGAAGACGGAACCAAAGTCCTAACAGTAATAAATGAATAAAGATCTACAACACAGATGGAACATTATGGTAAGACATAACTTCTTTTTCTCTCAGTATCCAAAATTTCTTGAACTGGGGTATTTTTACTTTTAAATGTGCAGACGTCATGGGGCAGTGAATTGTATCATACTGTAACAGTGAGTCAACATGTCTGTAATAATGCTGTACCTTCAAAGCAATCAGTTGGTCATCTTGTTTTTTTGTGTGCTTCATTATTGCCTTTTTGACATATTTCTTTGCTCAGGTATTTCACACACAATAAAGGAGTCCTCTTTCAGAGACACACACATTACAGGAACAGTTACAGAACAGAGCCAGCATAAGCCCAGGTTTGAGTCTGCCACAGGCTCAGCTTCATTTCCCAAACTGTCATCTTCGTATTCCTTAAGCAGCATTTTCAAAGGTGAGTTTTACTTTTGTAGTTGCATTTCTGGTTTTAGCAATGTATAGCTGATGTCATTATGTGCCTGTCTTGCTCTATCATGTTAGTGGTCTTGTCATTCAGCTGTAGATAATTTTTGTAATTATGAGAAGCTATATTTGGTGTTTTGCAGTTATTTTTTTTTCCAAGTGCAAATCTTTGCTTTAGATCCATTTCAACTAAGTTATTTATTAGAAAAACCAAAAATAACAATGTGCCACCTGAAGTAAACCACAACAAACAATCGGTAAAGTCTTACTTCTCTTTCTTTAAACAACCACCCATGTCAGGCAGACACACCAAATAAATGAAAGTAAGAGCAGTTGTTTAATATGCTAGTTAAGTTCTTTATTTATTTATAAATTTATAAATGTATTTATAAATAAATGAAAGTAAGAGCAGTTGTTTAATATGTTAGTTAAGTGCTTTATTTATTTATAAATTTATAAATAAATGAAAGTAAGAGCAGTCGTTTAATATGTTAGTTAACTGCTTTATTTATTTATAAATTTATTTATAAATAAATGAAAGTAAGAGCAGTTGTTTAATATGTTAGTTAAGTGCTTTTGTCTATCAAGACTTTATCAAAACTAAATGTACAATTAACTGAAACTAATTTAAAATAATTGCAATAACCTCATGTAACAAATTCATTGGACAACATTATACCACTTCATACACTTCAAAAGTTATTGACAAAAACATCTAAAAATGGTACAATAATAAGTTTACAAAAATATTTAATATTCAGTGCTTTCATTTTTAAAAAGGCTAATGGAAATTGAATCATTTAAACTTAACACTTCACTTGAATTCAGTTGGGTTCCATAGCAACTCTTTATGTTCTAATAATGTCGTCCAAGGAAGGATCACCTCTTGGATTGACAGCAGCTTTATCTATAATGAGATATCTAAATCTTCTAACAGTGACATAAACTAATGAGTAGTTGGATAGAGCATTTTTTGTGTAACCATTTGAAATTGTTCCACATTGTTCGTATATTCTCTCTCGTAAAGACATTTCTGTTTTCCGCACATAAAAGGCATCACAGCAGTCGCACAAAGAAGGATACACCACTGACTTAGTTTTGTACTTACATGAACCTGGACACTTAATTTTCTTATTATATGACATAACAAAATATCTTTAGTTTCAAACATAAAAGAGCACTGGCAACACATTTAGTCATTTTAGGACTCATGGAGCTACTTACTTTCGGCATGTTCTCTAAAATTTGCTTAATGTTGACAGCCTTTCTAAATACACATTTGAGAGACAAAAATCTAGTGTTGACACCATTCTCAAGCACAATATTGAAAATCTGTCTCACATCTAATGAATAGGCTGGAATTGGATTTAATATAAACATCATCATTGCTGTGTCTGTCATTAAATAAATTGCTATCTGGCAATATATTCTTAATAATTGGACAATACAAAAAACTTCTGTTCGCTGCTACTGCTTGTTGCATGCTTAATCACAAGCTGCTCGTCATAGCCGCTGTTAAATAACGCCTGCTTAAATGTTTTGTATTTCTTATGAGAATAGCTCTTCATTTGAAAATAAACGTGACAGCCTAATTATCTGACCTTTAAACTAATCACTTTTTAATATGAAAGGGGTGACAACTGTTAAAGTTTAAGTAAGGATTGACAAAGGTTAATTGTACATTGTTTTGATAAAGTCTTGATAGACAAAGCCGCTTAACTGAACTATTAAACAATTGCTTTTACTTTCATTTATTTGGTGTGTCTACTTGATTTGGAGAAAGAGAAGTAGGATTTTACTGAAAGCTCTTTATTAATACAGACGATTAACTGGTGAACTGCTGTTGCGTATCGTAGTACTTAATCTTATCTCCTCAAAACCTGAAGTAGTAGATGTGCAGGCGCAGTCTATAAACTAGTTTTGTGGATACGTTTTTTTGCTTTTCGACTCCATGTTATAGGGTTCCGTCCTGATCTCTTCACACTGTGTGGAACTTGTGTTTTCCTTTTATCTGTTTTTCCACCTTCTAGAAACATATTGGTTGATTGGTTACTTTAAATTCTCCATATATTGTGTTTCAGCTTGCCCTTTTGGGCTGGTTCTTGGGTAAAAACATGCAAAAAGCGGAACTTATCCATTTAATAAATAAATAAAACTAAAAGTAAAAAATGCATGTGTTGGATCTGGTATATTATCTTTTGCCTTTGTTACACTTGCACTGTCCAGGTTCCATGTTTTCATTAAGGCTGAAACCGCTTCTAATTACCTTGTGGAGCTCTTGTTTCACTGAATGCAGAATGTAAATGACTAGTTAAAGGGTGGTTGAACGTTGAGGTAGATATGCACACATTACAAGAAACATAGTGATAACCAGTGTTGTTGTAGTTACTTATAAAAGTAATAAGTTACTATTACTAGTTACTTTTAAGTGAAAGTAATATATTACTATTAATTATTACTTTTCTAAAAAAGTGATATATTACTATTCCTAGTTACTAACTAAAGTAACTAGTTACTATTGAGTTACTTTTACATAAGTATATTTTATCAATTCTCATATTCAGATTTACTCACACAGTACTTGTGTGTGAGGAATACATGCTTACTGCACATGAATATGAGTATATTAAAGTTGTATATACAGTGTTACAATAACGTTGAATAGCATTTTACAGTTTGCAATGTTCTACAGACTAGTCTTTATAGTCAGAGAGTCACAATTTAATACTTAAATCAAAGTACGCACAGCCAGCAACACAAGACCCATAACAAGATAGAATCCATCAAATTTTCAACAACGCACATTAGGCTAATCTGCTAAAACTAATGTTGAGGACACAAAAATGCCTACAGAAAATGTCATATAGGTCTAACAAGACTGTTAACACAACAAAGTCAACCAAAATATCACTTTATATAGCAATTCACAATGACTACACAATGACTATACATTTCTGTTGGCTCGAAGAAAGAGCAACTTTTCAAAGTGTTTGTTGGTGAGTCTATTTCTTTTTGCAGTCAGCACTTGTCCACCAAGACTGAATAGGCATGCAACAGGTGCATTAGCTGGCAGAGCTGTATTAGTGTTCAGAAATATCTTCTTGACTATAGGGTAACTTGAGAGAAGCTATTTCTCTGGAAGGGTCAGCCAGACACATGTCCATCTGAGAAGATATGCTGACATTGGCTGGCGTCGACTCTTTTAAGCTGAAGAAGCTGTCTTCAGCAGTTAATGCAGAAGCTTCAGGTGACCCACATGTAGGTTTATCAGTTTCTGCATGGCATCAAGGAGCAGAGCCTTGCCTCTGAGTTTCTGCTCTTCAGTGTCCATCCATCACAAATGGAACTGTGGATGCAGTGTGCTAGCCAGAATGAGCTCTTCACACTCCAGAAGATGATTGAACCGAGCTTCAGTGCCTTAAAGAAGAGCATCAACTAGCAGCACAACAAGCTTCACAGACTGCCTGACTTCAGACAACTTGTTTTTCAGGCACATAGTGGTGGGGATCAGGATTCCCAGGAAACTTTTCACCTCTGACTTCAGGATGTCTAGAGCCATTGCCAGGGGTTGCATTGCTTGCACAAACTCGGTAACAAAGGTAAGTTTTGCAGGCCTGAAGGTGGCAATTCCAGTCTGTTCACATATCTCATTCAGCAAGCCTTCACCCCGAGTTGCAATGAGGTGAATTCTCTCCATCACATAGAAAGTGGAATTCCATTGTGTCACATTGGGAATAATCAATGCCAGATCACACTTATTTCGAACCACCTCAGCAGCTTGGGTGGTACGACTAGCCTTGTTCCAAGCAGCATAGCATTTGGCAATGGTGCTTCTCATGATCTTTTTATACTGTGCATCATTGCAAGCAGATTCAGCATCGTGCATGGCAACTAGATTCAATGTGTGTGCTGCACATTTCAGATGGGGAGGCAGTGAATAGATGTTCACGCTTTGCCCTGACTGACTCAGCACTGCTGTCATGCTGTTGTAAATCACTTCACCATCATCATCCTCTTCTTGGGACAGAATACTTGTAGTCTCAGATTTTTCACATTCTGAGAAGACAGTGAAAGCCTTTACAAAATTGCTGCCATTGTCATTAATTGTTCTTGTTCTTTATGGGAATGCTCTCAAGAGTTGATGCTATGAGATCATATGTATGCCTACCCTGTAATCTGCAGCTTGACAAAAGACTTTCTTTAAGTGTGTCACAGTCGATCCAGTGGGTGGTGACACCAAAGAAACTATGATTCTGATGGGTCCAAATGTTAGCCGTAGTACAAACAGTTGAAATGTTTGCCAAGGTTTCCATCAGATTCTCTTTCATATCACTGAACTGTTTCTCCGCTCGTTCAGCGAGAGTTTTCCTGCTCATGACCACCTTTCTTGGCTGCAGGCCAGTTACAGAGTTTAAGGATGGCTGTTCAACAATGCTAAAACACTGCATGTCATTTACCACAAAGTCAATGATCAAACTGTCCACCTTCAACTGTGTGGTATGACCAGAACCAATGACTACTGCAATAGTTGGCTGTGTCAATGATCTCTTGTCCAAGTTGTCAGCACCAGAATCCATTGCTTTCCTCTTCAGACTATTTAGCTTTCCAATTGCGATAGGATGTGATGTCTGAAGATGTTTTTAAATCCAGTGTACTGATTACAGCAGTTCTGTAGGGCTTCTTTGTCGGTGGACGTAGCTTACATTTCACACCAATGTTTTTTCCATCATTCATAATTAGGACAAAGAATTCCATGTACATGGATCATTCAATTGAACTGTGACTTTCCATTTCTGAGTGAAAGCACTAAGCAGAAACATTAATGGATGTGCCTGGAATATATATACTGCAAATAGAAACTACGTTTGATTAGTTTCTTAACTGAAGCCCCTGTCAAAATACGTCTCTGACTGGCTGAAGCTTAGAATAAAGGGAATGCCAGAAATAAAAAAAAAAAGTTAAAGTTGACTGTATAGAACTTTTGTTTTTGAAAAAAATGAACCTGCAGTGAATGAATTTTCTAAGTTTTTTTTAACAGATTAATGCAACATCTAAGTCTAAGGACCCATCCTAACTTACCAGCTGTAACATCACCCTATAAGTGTACCCTATGCTCTTCCAAGAAAAGAAATGAGAGTATGTGTTTTCCTCATACTGACTATAAAGCTAATTTGTAGGTTGCTTATTCCTTGTTGTTGGTAATTGTAAGCTTCTCTGCCTGGTCAGCCAGCAGCCATACCCCCCCCCGTATCCTGTAGTCAAAGTATAGTCCCTCTCTTGCTTTACCACTACCTCCCCTAGCCAAATAGGTTGTCTTTCTAGCCCTAGTCCAGCCTTCCCCAGAAACTACTACTGCTGTAATTCATTTGATTGTCCACTGGGTGACACCTTTTCCCTATCTTTTTTTGTATCCCACCATCCCAGAAAATACTTATTCTACTGTCTGCTGTCTATACCTTCCTACTGTCCTTTCATACAACCTTGTTTTGCTGTAATTATCCACTTTCCTCCTTTAAATTCTTCCACTCTATTTCTTATTCATTCTATACCTCCCTTAAATTAACTCACCTCTAACGGTCAGCATTCCACTGATTGTTCATCTTGGCTTATGTTCTTCGTGTTTCACTGTTGCAGTCATTACATTTGGGTAATCCTGCTGGCAGGTTGCCCTCAGTCGGCCTGAATTCCAAAGTCTTGGGTCCTGCGTTGCTTGCTGTCGCCCCTTCCCTGAAGTCCGGTCGTCAGGGGGTATAAAAGATGCAGCCGACCCCATTTTCTTCAGTCTTTCTTGCCACGCGGTGCCCGAAGCAGAAGCAGTTTGCAAGTGCCGGTCGGCTGACTCCTGAGATTTTCGTGTTCGAGTTTCAGATCCGAAGTCTTCATTAAAAGCCAAGTACCCCGTTGAGGAAACTTTTTTCTTGCTCCAGATTGATGTCAGAAAAAGTTAATAATTGTATTTCTTGTGGGAAGCAAATACCACATAAGGACTTTCATTCTTACTGTATTCCTTGCCTAGGCCCTGACCACGATGTTTCAAGTTGTCGGTTTTGTGCTAGATTTAACCAACGCACTATTAAGCGTCGGTACGATTTTGCACTAAGCTATTTTGGGAGCAGATTTAATTATACAATGTTGTCTGATAGCCATCCAACTACCGGAGTTCATAAAAAGCGCAAAGAAAAAGAAAAAGACAGGCAACCGAGGTCCAAAACCGACGACGAAGCTTCTCCTAAGCCAGTCGCCGGTTCTCAGTGAGGCGCTTAAGCAGCCCCTGATTCCCGCTACTTTAGAGTCTCAGGCTGCTACCGACGGAAACTCAAGGTATTGGAGCCTCGGAGACTATTCCCTCAGATGGGTCCAGAGCCACTGAGCAAGCATCGGCTTCTGAGGGTGTATTCAGACAGAAACAATTATACAGTAAACCGACTTCAGCTTCAAAGACAAAGACTAAAGCACCTTTAAAAGCAAAGAAACAAGTTCACCAGCCACATGGACAGGCCTCCATGCCCAAAAAGCAGATGATCAAAATGGCCGAAGACTTAATTACTTTGATCAGGGGTTCCCATCCCCCTCCTGATAAGAGGCCTAGGCAAGAGACTGACTATGAGTCTTCAGATCAGGTTTCCATTTCCTCTGATTCCTCTTCTGATCAGGTATATTCTCTTCCCCCTATGAGGATTCTGATGTTGAAGAATCTATTCCTTCAGCTTCTCCTCCTGAGGACTATTCCTATGGGGAAACTTTGCATACCATGAGGGAACATTTCTACTGGGAGAGCCAAGATTTTTCAGAATCTAAGAAGAGGCTCAGGGATTTCCTTCTACTACCTCAACACAGGCCTCTAGCTATTCCACTTGTGTTAGACATTGTAGATGATGTGTTTTCAGAGTCTAGTCTGACCCCTGACTCCTTACATGCAGCTCCTGTTAAGGCTGACAGATACTACAGGGTTCCTGACTCTCATAAATTCCTTTTCAAAAACCCTGCTGCAGACCCAAAACTATTTCTCAGAGTCCCAAAGGGGTTAAGGCTTCCACTGCAAAAAACCCTACCCACGAGATTCTAGGGCACTGGATAAATGGGGAAAAAAGATATACACATCTGCTACCTTGGCTATAAGGGCCTTAAACTGCCAGTTTCATATGCTCAAATATCAGCAATATGTCATGACACTGCTTAAACAGAAAATGTTGGTAAATTCTGAATGTGCAGATAAAGAAATGCAGGATTTATTGCATGCAGCTGAACAAGTTGGAAAGCATACTTTGCAATGTGGTTTTGATTCTATGGAGGCCTCCTGCAGGGCCGCTGTTACGGGTTCTGTAATTAGGAGGCATGCTTGGTTAAAGGAACAAAATCTGCCTGATCATGTCAAAGCTAAATTATTAGATGCACCATTACAGCATGATACCTTGTTTGGTGTTAAGGCAGAAGAGGTGTTAAAGAAAATGGAGGACAAAGCTAAATCTATGCAAATGGTGAAAAATTTTTTACAAGTACAGCCACCTAGGTTTAGCAGACACTGGCCTACAAAGAATTGGTCCTTTCCAGTGTCAGACCTCAAAGGGGCAGATCCCAGCCGCAAGGTTCGTACAGGTCTAAGCAATGGGGTGCTTCTACCTCCAAAGGTGGAGAAGACAAATCACAACCATTCAGGAAACAGTCCCAATGACTTCCCCCTGCCTGCACCAAGCACTTATCTACTGGCAGCACCCTTAGGGGGAAAAATAGCACTTTTTTCTCAAAATTGGCACATTATAACCCAGGACAAATGGGTTCTAGACATAGTGTCACAAGGCTACACGTTTCACTTCCATACCCTGCCAAGGGCAAACGGTTGGCCAGACCTGCCAAAAAATCAATGGGCAGAGGCTCAAAAACAAGTCTCATCCCTCATGGACATGGGGGTTATTCAACAAGTGCCACAACAAGAGCAGGGACAAGGATTTTTAAGACTGTTCTTGGTACCCAGAAAGGACAAAGCATGGAGACCATACTGGACCTATCTATTCTAAACACTTTCCTGGATATACCAAAATTCAAGATGTTGACCTTACAGCAGCTTCTGCCCATGCTGGGCAGAAAGGCTTGGCTCGTCACTTTAGACCTAAAAGAGGCATACCTGCATGCCACAATCAGACAATCATGCAGAAGATACCTCAGATTCAAGGCTGGTTCAAAGCATTATCAATTCTTTGCACTGCCTTTTGGCTTATCTACTACTCCCAGGGTCTTCACAAAGTGCCTGGCACTAGTAATTGCTTTCTACAGACAAATAGGAATACAACTATATCCTTACTTGGATGACTGCCTCATTCAAGCAGAGAAAAAGGTCATTCTACTACAGCATCTGACATTTGTGAAAAGACTTTTAGCATGCCTAGGGTACACAGTCAGCGAAAAGAAATCAAAACTAGTACCCTCTCAAGAGATAATATTCCTGGGTGCAAGCTTAAATACAACTGCCCAGATGGCTTATCTCACGCCAGACAAACAAAGGCAACTGACTATTCATTTCAATGAAATGGCAACAAAGGCCCAATTATCTGCAAGAAAAATTCTGTACGCTTCGGGATTCATGGCATCCTGCATCCTACTAATTCCATATGCAAGACTGCATATGAGGAAACTTCAATGGTACCTAAAAAGTGTCTGGACACAACATTGCCACAGCCTGGAAACAATGATTACTCTCATTCACTGCCTGCAACAAGAGTTTCGATGGTGGGCAAAGGCTTGTAAGCAAAACAAGGGACAGCCATTCTCACTACCCCCAGCCAGGCAGAACCTAACAACGGATGCATCAGATTATGCCTGGGGGGGCCCTCATGGCAGGAAGATGCATTCAGGGCACCTGGTCCACAAATCAAATGCATCTACATATCAATCAAAAACAGATGCTAGCTGTCCAAAATGCCCTGACAGCTTTCAAGGACCTAATTCATCCGGGACAACTACTGATAAAGACAGACAATACCACAGTCATGTGGTACATAAACAAGCATGGAGGTTAATTCTTACCCCCTTTGCAGACTAGCCATGGCTTTATGGGACACAGCATTGACTTACCAAGTTCATCTGCAGGCTCAGTTCCTGCCAGGAAAGGACAATACTCTGGCAGACGAACTAAGCAGAAACCTCATGTATCCCCACGAGTGGCACCTGGATCCACAAGTCTTCAGCATGATAACAAAGAAATATGGACGCCCGGACATAGATCTATTTGCCTCCCCTCACAACTATCAACTAAAAAGATTCTGCACAAGGACTTATCACAGACAAGCATGGAAAGTGGATGCCTTATCTTTCAACTGGAAAAACCTATCAGGATATGCCTTTCCTCCACTGCCTCACCTCCCCAAGGTACTCCTAAAGGTGAGACAGGAGAAACCAAAAATGATTCTGATTGCCCCAGACTGGCCCCGCCAGTACTGGTATCCGATCTTAAGGAATTTGTCTCAATGCCCAGCCTGAACCTTACCTCAGATACCTCACCTACTGTCCCAACAAAACAATCAGATTCTGCACAGCCAACTCAGGACTCTAAACCTGGCAGCATGGTGGATAATGTAGCCATACAAAGCACACCTCTCAGTAAAGCTGTGATGGATGTCATTTTGGAAGCCAGAAGGCCTAGCACTAGAAAATCTTATGCTGGAAAATGGAAAAGATTCTGTGCTTGGAACCAGGCACAAGGAACTGATACAGCTGAACCAAATATTCCTCAGATTTTGCAATACTTAACTGAGATGCTGGACAAAGGCCTATCTTTTTTATCAATTAAAATTCATGCCTCTGCCATTTTGGCTCATTACAATACAGAGCCACTACTCTTTTCTCATCCTTTATTAAGGCAGTACCTCAGAGAAGCCAAAAATTTAAGGCCTCCAAGGAGATCGCCAATGCCTGCATGGGACCTCAATTACGTCTTGGAAAAACTCACCCTACCTTCTTTTGAGCCAGCTGCTACTGCAGATGTAAAGTTTTTATCTTGGAAAACAGCTCTGCTCCTAGCAATAACTTCTGCAAGACGAGTGTCAGAGCTACAGGCTCTCATGGCTGTGGAACCTTTTATCATTTTTTATCCAGACAGGGTCTCTCTGAGGACAAACCCTACATTTATGCCTAAGGTGGTGTCCAGTGTAGCCCTTAACCAATCTATTCACTTGCCAGCTTTTCATCCAAATCCACAGAACAAGGGGGAGAAAATTCAGCATTCTTTGGACGTACACAGACAACTTAGATTCTGTTTGGACAAAACTAAAGTTTTCAGAAAGACAGAACAATTACTAGTGGCATATGCTGCAGAATCACAAGGAAAGGCCATCTCCAAGCAGACTATTTCAAAGTGGATAGGTCACTGCATTCGTTTCTGCTACTCTCAGCATGACATGCCAGTGCCTAAGGGCATTAGGCCACATTCGACCAGAGCTGCAGCCACTTATGCAGCCTTTCTCAGGGGAGTAACAACCAAAGACATTTTAGAGGCAGCTACTTGGAGTTCAGTGCACACCTTTACAAAGCATTACAATCTGTCGCTTTACTCTAAATCCAGAGCAGGCTTTGCCACTGCAGTTCTGCAGGGCCTCATAGCCGCACCTAATGTTGTTTAACTCCAGCCCCCCAACCATAGCTTTGGGACTCTACAATCTGCCGCTTTACTCTAAATCCAGAGCAGGCTTTGCCACTGCAGTTCTGCAGGGCCCCATAGCCGCACCTAATGTTGTTTAACTCCAGCCCCCCCCCAACCATAGCTTTGGGACTCTACCCAAATGTAATGACTGCAACAGTGAAACATGAAGAATATAGTACAGTTGTGTGCACTTACCATAAATGTAGATGTTCGAGTGTATTCACTGTTGCAGTCCAGGTTACCCACCCGCCATCCTCCTTATTTCTGCTGGAACTTATCTTTACTTTTCTGATCTATACAACCTATGTGGTGTATTTGCTTGTAGATGAAGGTAAAGTTTATTTTGGTGCATGTATGTTTTACATATATATATCTAGCCTGCCCTTTTGGGGGCACCTGACATCTGGGGCAAGAAAAACTGAAGAAAATGGCATTGGCTGCATATTTTATACCCCTGATGACCTGACATCAGGGAAGGGGTGACAGCAACCGACACAGGACCCTAGACTTTGGAATTCAGGCCAGCTGAGGACAACCTGCCAGCAGGATTACCCAAATGTAATAACTGCAACAGTGAATACACTCAAACATCTACATTTATGGTAAGTGTACACAACTGTACTTTTCACTTACTTGTCTCTACCTGCTCCGTTCGCCCTGCGGGCTCACTCTGCTCCCCTACCCTGCCCCAATTTCCACCCGCCCCCAGTGGTCCTACATTTAATCCTGTAAACCACACCCCATCACATCTGCTCCAATCTAGCAGCACACCTTATTAACACTTCCCACCCTTCTTGACAAATCACCTCACCTGTTCATATTACATTACCTCCCTTCCATCCTTGTTGCATCTTATAGGTTCATAGGTAAATACTAGGCTATCTGCCCTAGGGCATTTATAAGCCTAGCCAGAGTGTATTTGGCTTCCGCCTCCCTATTAGATTAGCCTACTGTGCCTCTGTAAAGTAGGTCACAGAAGGTACCCTTTTAAGATTAGTTTACTGTGCCTCTGTCAGGCAGGGACACAGGAGAGATCCCAGGGGTGAATTTGCGATTTCCCATCCACGCATCCAAATTTCGCTTGGAGGGTCAGCGAGGGGCTATGTCTAACATGAATTGAGATTCTGTTCCAGAGTGAGGGGAGCCTCTGGGAAATGAATCTGTCCCTCCAGCATGTCCTATTTATTTTTGTGCTGAGGTTTAGGTCCCTGGAGTGTGTAGCTCTAAGGGACTTGGATTTTTTGAGGTGGAGCATGTCCATTAATTCTGGGTTTGACATGGCTTTGTACGTCAGGCATAGATCGCCTCTGAGTAGGTGGTAAGCAACTGAGTAGAGCTGGAGTTTCTTTAGTCGATACTACCTAACCCCCTTTTTTGTTCCACATCTTAAACTAAGATAATGGCTAAATTATCCATCCCAAGTCAAACAAAATTTTTACTCCTGGCCTCACTCTTACCTCCTCTAACTATTGCCTATTTATTAACCTCCTATGAACAACCTTTATACCCCAACCTTCTCTTCCCCTCCAAAGTCACTTCCACACCACTACTAGCTATCTCCCAAACCTACTTCAACATCACATCTAGACCCTGCTACTTACAAGCCAAATATCATAGATTGGCCCATATTAAGTACATCAATCTAAATATTAGAAAATCACTTTACTATTTCTGTAAGTTCCACAACCCTACAAAACAGAATATACCTCCAAGCCCTGCTAGATGGGGACATTCATCCTAACCCCGGCCCAAACAATACTCCTACCACTGAACAAAGCAACTTTAACATCACTAGTACACAAGCCCCTATTAAGCCTTCTAACTCACTCTGTATAGCACATCTTAACATACGTAGCATTAACAACAAAGTTTCCCACCTCCACACCTTCTTAGATATCCACCTATTTGACATCCTATGTTTATCTGAAACATGGCTAAAACCTACAGTTAATGACAATGAAGTCACCCCACCTGGTTACAATATCCTCAGATTAGACTGTACAAACAAAAAGGAAGGGGGGGGTAGCAATCCTTTATAAAACAGAGCTACAAGTTACCACTGCAAACCTTAGACCACCTGTGTACAATAATGCCGAAATCCTCATTTCTAAATTTCAGGTCAACACATGTAAATCCATATACATCGCTTGTATTTACCTTCCCCCTGGAAATAACATTAATACCCTTGAAAATATTCTAAACTGGCTGTCTGTTAATCCTCCACAAGAAACTATAGTCCTTGGAGACTTTAATATCAACTGGATGTCCTGTAGTACTGTACACCCTACCACCCATATTAACCTATATGGCTTCTCACAAACTATTACCTCCCCAACCAGGATCAATAAACCCAATAACAAAGAAAGCACCTTAGATTGGATTCTTACTAATTCTGCTCTTCAAACATACAAAGTAGGAACCCTCCCTGATGATCTAAGTGACCACTCACTAACTTATATCATCAGACACAAAACCAACATAACTTGTCCAAATACCTTTAGGACAATATGGACCAAAAAACTTTTTAATCCTGAACTATTCCAAACAGAACTTAAACACTGTAATTGGTTGCCACTAAAATCCCTCCCACTAGATGAAGCAGTGGAATACTTTAATTCCACATTCTTAGCCATCCTTGACCATCATGCCCCATCACGCTGTATTAGAAATAAGGTTAAACCTGCCCCATGGCTCTCAATAGCTACTAACTACCGACTTCTTCTCCTTAATGATCCATATAAACCATGATATTGCAATTTAAATCTATGTATATAGTAAACAACTTTTTTTACATTACCTTTACTATTGGATTATGCTCACCATTAGTATTGTACTTTTCTTAAAAGCTGCGTCAAGCTTGTACTGTTGCAACATTTAATGTTAAGTTGTCTATCTCGCCTTCATTCTTGCTGGATAGGTTCGGAGCCAATCCTCGGCTCCGACTTGGCCTTCTACTAAAGCTCAAGAGCTGTTTACTGGCTCGAGACCTCCCCATATCCCACAATGCTTGGTGCTAGATACCCAGATCTCGTTTGCCGCTTCAGCTACGAGGTTGCGTTTTTTACTGGCTCAGGTCGTATTAATCCTTTTTTTCTATTTTCAGCTATTATTTAACTGTATTTTTTCTTAGAGATGGATTGTCTTTACCTTGTAGTATAGTTATACTGTGTAACCCCTGGTTTGTCCCACTTAAGAATCTCGTTTTCTGTTAGAGAGTTTCTACCCTTCCCCCCCTTGTTTTTTCTCTATTAGTGGCTAACCCCCCACCTTGTTTCTTCTCTATTAGTGGCTAACCCCCCCCCCTTGTTGTATCTATAGGAGTAGTGTTTAGCCTTCTAGTTTTTTGTATATTTTTATTGAGGTTGTTGTTATTATTATTAAGTGTGGGTAATAGTGATAGTTTTTTTCTGCTTATTATTGTTAGCTTATCTAGTGCAGGCGTGTGAGTGTGTCTGTGTGCCTTGTTTTAAGCACTAGTGTAAGTTTTCTCTCTTTGGTATCCCCGGGCCAGTATGGCCAAGGATACCAAAGTTTCAGGCTTCAAGAAGTGTGACTTGTGCTGTCAGAAGATGTCTCTGACAGACGGTCACACTTCTTGCGTTTATTGCTTGGGTTCCCTACACCTGCAGGACTCCTGCTCGGTCTGTCATGCCTTCAGCCTGAGAGTCCTGCAGGAGCGTAGGAACAAGCTTATTTTGAGAGGCCTACTCGAGCCAGAGGGATCCCCGGCAAAGCCTCAGTCGGGGAAATCCTCAAAGCCCGCCAAGCCATCTGCTCCCAGTTCTGAGCCGTCGCTGGGCAGAGCATCTGCCTCCTCTTCGGCTCCAGCTGGAGCCGACACCTCTAGACCTCAATCGGCTCCAACTTTACTGTCGGAACTGTCATTGGGCCAAAAACGTTCTAAGTCCCCTTCCCTAGAATCGGTTTGCTCGGCTCCGAGGTCACCGTTGCTTCAATCGGAATGAAGCCATAGGTCCCACTCCACTCGGTCTTCCAGGTTATCCGACCATGACTTGGAGAGGGTGATCAGTAGACTACTTAAATCGCAGGCCCTGGCCAATATGTTAACCAGCCCTTCTCAACAGACTGTGGCTGTCCCGGTGTCTTCAGCAGTTCCTCCTCCGACTCCCCTTTTGTGTTCGGAGCCGGAGCTTGTTGGGGCTCGAATCTTGGAAACGTCGGAGCCGATACCATACCTTTCAGCTCCTTCATCGGCTCCGATCTCTTCATTGGTTCCTTCCTTGGAGGGATCTGGGCACCGGGACTCCCTCGTCAGCTCCGAGGGGGCGAGTGGCTTCGGACCCTTGTCTGACCCCATTCTCCCTCTCGGGGCTTCGGCACAGGTGAGCTCAGCCCTGACATCGGCCTCGGAGCTGTCCCTCTCGGTGCTGGGAGGGGTTCACATCTTTTTGGAGTGGGGACCCTCTGCTCTGCCTGACAGGGGTGCCTTTGAGGTCATGAGGAGCGTGCTGACCCCTGAGTCAGCTCCTCGATCGGCCCCTTCGGCTCCCCCCCCATGGTGCTTGCATCGGTCTCTGGCCACCCTCCTGACCCCAAGTGTGGAGAACTGATGCTCCAGGCCGCCCCATTGGGCATATCTTCCTCTTCCGAGGCCTCCTCTGATCATTCAGAGGAGCCCTCTCGGAAGAGAAAATGTAAGAGGAAACATGTTGACTCCCCCGAGTCAGTCACGTCTGATACCGACTTGGAGGATTCAGAAGGGTCCTCAAGATCCCCCTCTGAGGATGTCTCTTTTTCAGACATCCTAGAGATCCTTAAGCAGAGGGGGAACTGGACTGCCCTTAACCCTTCCAAGGACGAGTCAGTGTACCTGGACGCATTTGGTTCTCGCCCTGCCACCTCCTGGGTGTCTCCACCCTTCGACCCGCTCATGGAAGTGGTGGCTCGAAGGGCGTGGTCAGCCTCGTACACAGTGAAACCAACTCCCGCAGGCCCACTAAGTTCATTACAGCCCCATGCGACAAACAATTTCTGACAAAAGGTGTCCCTGTTGATGCCATGGTGGTGGCAGCAGCCACTAAGAAGGAGTTGGCTTACCCTTTGGTGCCTGTCCATCCACCTAATAAAGAGTCTAGGACAATGGGCAGGTACAGGAAGCGGATGTTTTCTTCAGCGACTTTTTCCATGCGGTCGCTGAATTATCTGTGCCATTTCACCTGCCTTCAAAGGGATCTTTTCAAGGAACTGGGTGATACCCTTCAGGATCCATCAGCTGCGGGGGCTCAGGATAAGATTAACTCCCAGCTGGCGACCCTTAACTCTATCGTCAACTCCTCCATGCGGCTCATTTCTTATGCAGCCGATGGGGCAAGTAGGGCCACAGGTACAAGCATGGCTTTGAGAAGACATGCCTGGATGCGGTTATGTAACTTTGCTGACCCCTTTAAGGCGTCCCTCACCAATACCCCCTTCGATGGTTCCGCTCTGTTTGGACCACAGGTGAAGGATACCCTTACCAGGTGTGAGCAGGAAGGCAAGACTCTCTCTGCTGTGGGAGTCCATTTTTCTACTCCCTCTAGACCATACCCTAAAGGTCAGAAGAGTGGAAAAATGTGGTTTCAGAAACCCCAGGGGAGTCATGCCTGACACACGTGGTGAGTTTCCCCTCCAGGGGCAGAGGAGGGAACAATAACAGACGCCGCCTGAGGGGCAGAGGGGGTCTGCAAAATCAGGGTAGCAGAGAGTCTTTCTCTGACAAACCCTTTCAGCACCCCTGAGGGGCTGCCCGACTGTCCACCTTCGGAAGCAGTCGGGGGAAGATTGTCACTGTACCCAGAAGCCTGGCAACTCCTCACACAAGACAAATGGGTATGATCCATCATATCCGAGGGTTACAAAATCCCCTTTGTCCACACCCCTGTACAAACAACCAGGTCCCTTCCAGATGTTCCACCCGGTCTAAGGGACCAAGCAGTGCTAGAAATTTCAAAACTGCTAAAAAAAAGGGGCCATCCAGCCAGTCCCAGCAGACCAGCAAGGATCCGGGATTTACTCCAAGTTCTTTTTAGTACCAAAAAAGACAGGGGACTGGAGACCCATTTTGGATCTCAGCAGGTTAAACAAATCTGTTCAAAGAACTAAGTTCCGGATGGTCACGCTTCAGTCCATTCTACCCTTTTTGGGTCAGGACAATTGGATGTGCTCCATAGACCTTCAGGATGCGTACTACCATATCAAAATGGACAGATGCTCCAGAAGGTTTCTCCGCTTCCGGCTGGGAGCCAGTCACTATCAATTCAGAGCCCTGCCCTTTGGTCTCACCACAGCCCCCAGGGTGTTCACCAAATGCATGGCAGTGGTTACGGCTCACCTGAGACGGTGAGGATTCCAGGTGTTTCCATATCTAGATGATTGGCTCCTTACTGCTTCCACCAGACATCGGCTACTGCGAGCCAGGGATTATACCATCCTAACTTGCTCCGAGCTAGGTATCTCATTAAATTTCGAAAAGTCTGCATTGTCGCCTAGTCAATCTATAACCTTTATAGGCGCAAGATTAAATACAAAAGAGCTGTCTGCAAAACTTCCTTTAGACAGAGTATTAGACATTCGCCGACTTGTGCAGGTCTTACTACAGTGCAAGAGGATTCAGGCCAGATTTGTACTGAAAACTTTGGGTCTCATGGCAGGAGCAATCACATTACTTCCCCTGGCTCCTTTTCACATGCGGATTCTTCAATGGATGCTTTTTACCCAATGGTCTTTTCAACAACTTCCGATGTCTCACAACATAATAATCACTCAATCATGCAAATACCACCTGGCTTGGTGGATGGTCTCCCCTCTAGTACTTCAGGGCAGACCATTTGTTCTTCTTCCTCCTGTTGCCACAGTGACCACGGATGCCTCCCTGATCGGGTGGGGGGGGGCATTTTCAGGGCAGGACTATCCAGGGCACGTGGCAACCTCTAGAGTACCACTTGCACATAAACGTCTTGGAGATGAGAGCGGTGCTTTTAGCGTTGCAAGCTCTTCAGGTCTCTCTACCCACCGGGACTATTGCAATTCAAACAGACAATATGTCTGTAGTTTGGTACATCAACAAGCAGGGCGGAACCAAGTCCTATCCCTTATGTCGAGAAGCACTCAGACTCTGGCAGTGGGCGATCTCCTCTCAACGGTTTCTGATAGCAACGCACATCCCTGGGAAGTCCAACGGCATAGCGGACAGGCTAAGCAGAGCTATTCTCATGCCTCACGAGTGGTCTCTCAATCAGTCAGTAGCGGACAAAATCTTCCGCAGATGGGGTCAACCTTGCTGCGACCTTTTCGCAACTCCTCTCAACAGCAAGTGTGATGATTTCTTCACTCTTTTCCCCCTCCCCGGCCACTCCCCCAGAGACGCTCTAGTTCACGATTAGCCCCAGGGTCTAATGTATGCATTCCCACCTTTTCCCCTAATTCCCAAACTAATTCAGAAGGCGACCGCGTTGGGATCCAGGATGATCCTCATTGCACTTTATGGCCTCGACAAATTTGGTTCCCATTCCTGCATAGTCACCTGCTGGAGTAGCCTTGGAATCTGGACCCAGTGCCAGACCTCTTGGTCCATCAGTCGGGCGGGCTGCACCAATCCCTTCAGTCACTCCACCTCACAGCTTGGTTGCTCCACTTCCAAACTTAGCCAGGCTTCCAAATATTTCTCAGCCGGTGCGTGAAATCATCCTTTCTTCGCACAAATCTACTACCAGGAAGACTTATGCTAGTAAGTGGAAACGGTCCTCTTTCTGGAAAGAGGCCAGAAATATAGACCCCTTTACAGCCCCTGTCCATCACGTTCTAGATTTTTTAGCAGAACTTTTTCGAACTGGTTCCTCGTCTGCCACCATTAGGGTCCAGTTGGCTGCTATTGCAAATTTCCACGCTGGCCTGTCAGAAACCAGCATCATGCTCTACAAACTTTGCAAGGCCTTTCTTAAAGGGACTATTTTACTTAGGCCCCCGGTCAGAGATCCCCCACCTCCATGGGATTTAAACCTGATATTAGCTTCCTTGATTCTCCCTCATTTTGAACATGCGGCCTCCTGTTCCTTAAAATTACTCTCCTGGAAGACTCTTTTTTTTTTAGTAGCCATCACCTCAGCTAGGAGAGTTTCGGAACTTCAAGCCCTCTGTATTCGCCCTCCTTATCTTGTTTTTCACAAGGATAGAGTTTCACTCAGGACTAATCCTTCTTTTCTGGCCAAGATACCTTCCGAAACAAACCTGAATCAGGCTATTGATCTAACTGTCTTTTTTCCTAACTATTCGAACAAAGCTGAACAAAAGTTACACCAATTGGACTTTCATAGGCAATTACGTTTTTATTTGGATAGGACTAAGCAAACAAGAAAGTCGGACCAACTCTTCCTGTCCTATGCTGAGGGCGAACAGGGCCTGCCAGTTTCTAAAGTAACCTTATCCAGGAGATTGGCCTCTGTTATTACTTTGATTTATCAACTGAGACATAAAGAACTCCCTACAAAACCAAAAGCTCATTCCACCAGAGTGTTAGCTACTTCGGTAGCTTTTCAAGCAAGACTACCAATGGAATCTATTTGTGCTGCAGCCACATGGGCCACTCCTCATACTTTCATTTCACATTATAAGTTGGATATGGCCTCTAGGAGTTGAGCTGATTTTGGTTCCACTGTGCTCAAGAGTTTATTCCAATGAGCCACCCAGGACTAAGGTGCTAGGGACGCTGTCCCATCCAGCGAGAATGAAGGCGAGATAGACAACTTAACATTAAGAAGTTATGTACCTACCATAACGTTCCATGTTAGTTGTCTTCTTCTCGCCTTCTTTCTTGCGTCCCACCCTCCATCCCCCTAGCCTGGATAGACGGAGAAGAGTCCCTTTTTAAGGCCTTCTTCCTCTGGCCGAGTCTTATCTGGTTACGTCCTTCTCTGTTTTAGTACTGTAGGTAAACCTTGTAGTTTGGACAGGTGTCCTTGAAATTTTCTTCTATGGTGTTAGCTCTGCCAAACGAGATCTGGGTATCTAGCGCCAAGCATTGTGGGATATGGGGAGGCCTCGAGCCAGTAAATAGCTCCCGAGCTTTAGTAGAAGGCTGAGTCGGAGCCGAGGATCGGCTCTGAACCCATCCAGCATGAAAGAAGGCGAGAAGAAGACAACTAACATGGAACGTTATGGTAAGTACATAACTTCTTATTCAAACCTGTCAGTGTGCATATTGCTTTCTTACTTACGTCTACAATGATTACAGACATTGAAATAAAAGAGCACAAACACTGATAACCATTTGCTAAATAAACAATACAATCTCACAGTGAAAACTGACTTAACATGACCACGTAAACATCTCTGCCCTTGAAACTCACATTCATTGAAACGGCACTAAAACTTACATTCAAAGAAAATGCATCTGGCCAGTGGAGGACATCCACACAACAGACCACTCTAATACAATATGCAGAGGATTCAACTTTCTAAAGTCCTCTCTTTTGATAATTCAACTATTGATGTCACTTCTCATAGCAAACGTGACAGTGGATGATAATCTTACATTCAACCTGTATATACACAATTGCATAAGAAAAACTCATCAAAAATAGGAATGCTTTACAGAGCCAAAAACTTTCCCACTGACACAACTAAAACTACACTACGTATCCCCACCCTTCTTTATGGTGCTGTCATCCTTACTAACCTGCAGGTTTCACAAAAAATAAAACTTGAACAATGCAATAATAAAGTTGCTAAATTGGCACCAAATACCCCTTTGAGAACCCACCACTGTACAGCACTAAAAAGCCTAAATTGGTTAGAACTGCCTCAGCAAGTAGCATATACACAACTTCTTACCACTTGTAAAATTATTATCTGTCTGTCCAGGACTAAAACACTTTCTAGGCAACTGTATTCCCAGTCGGTAATTGAGATCCAGTGACCAAAAACTCCTGTCTATTTACAAACCTTACGTCTTCACCTTCATCTGCTTGTCTTTTCATCATGCGTTAATTTTCCATTCATCTCTTGTGGAACTCTACTACCATCCACTTCAGTCTTCACTATGACTTTTGAGTCAGCTATGTTCAGTATTAGTTTGAGGAGAGCTTTTCAACTTCCAAGAGTCCCAAAGACAAAGACATCTGGCTGCTTGCATAATGTAAAATGCCAGAAGGCTGGAAATAGCTTAAAGCTCAAGCCAGTACTGCTTATTTTCCCAGAACAACGGTAATCTCCCACTCCCACTGAGTTTAATTATAACACGCTCTTGTTACAGTTCACACAGCTGGCCAAAGCTGACTTTGAAAAGTTGCTAAACACAGAATTAGATGAGCAACGCTGATAATGCACTTAAGAGCTCAGACAGATGACAGTGGATACTGTAAAACCAAAATCAATTTATAACTGTAGCTTCAGATTCAGAAAAGTGTATAAAATGCAGAAAAATGAGAACCCACTCAGGACTGATTTAAATACTCAGGCAGGTTTGCCCCTGCCAAAAATTATTCTCTTACAGTTTTATGCTCCCTTATTAGTTTGGTGCATGCACATTTCACTGTCTGCAATCTGTGTGGCAAAAGGTTTTGTCAGTAATTGTTACAGTGATATTTTCTGAATCATCTTCCATATACTCATGTGTAAGAATTAAAAAAAAAAGAAAAATGAACATACACTCATTCAACTAAGTCTGACTACCACTACTGTGTGTGTGGCAAGCAGTAACAGAGAATAGTTTCTAATTAAAAATGCACCTCAGGCTTTTTAAAGTTTTTGGTTATTGAAGGCTGTATATCAGTTGAAGAAATGCACTGGAAACATGGAGCACCAGAAAAGAAATGACAAGTTCTGGCAACCTGCATTTTAATTTCAGGGTGAGCTAGGGACACAGTTTTGTAAGCACAGATATTGTGCCTCTCAACTGCCCAGATTTTCACAGAATGTCCAGATTTTTGTCTCATAGTTTTGGTCTGTTCCTCATAAAATGTGTGTTTTTCTGGCAAATCACTGGGATGTTGTGAGGATTGAAGTCATCAAATAATGACATGCATTTGAGTTTCAGACTTCAGATTGTTCAGAAAATGTATGTTAACACAAACCCTGCTACTCTAGCAACTTTCTTAGTTTATAAGAGCAATATTTAAAATCTGTCCCTACTTATGGTCCTTTGTCCCCCCCATTTTGTCTGGCTTTGTCCAGATTTCTTGAAATAAGAAGTTGAGATGCATGACACATATACTGACCCATAAAGCTGGCATGGATAAAATGATGTTTTTAAGGGAAAAGAAAGGCAAAGACTATGAAGCATACACTTTATCAAAGAGCATTACTGGAGACTCTACCGCTCCTATGGTAAATATGCTATTTCTGAGTTGGGGCAAACTTATAACTGTAAACGTTAAGTTCATTCAATGGAGGTTGAGGAAATAGAACACTAGGGAGCTTGGATACATCTGGAGCAGTAGGGGTACTTTGTGAGTTGGAGTAGTAGTCTATGTAGGCAATTAATTTATAGAAGAAGTAAAGCAGGGAATGCATACTAACATGTGGTTGGGCTTGTTATTGACTGCCAAGAAGACAAAGGAAATTTGATGTGACCATCAGGTTGAGAGGACTGAAGATGGATGGATGGAAGAAAGAGCGAGAATGTGTTGGATAAAAAGAATGTAAAGGTGGTAAGGGGTAAAGTTTGTGATGAAGATAGACATTGGAGTTATATTTTGCAGTGTAATGAGTAAAAAAAAAAAAAAAAAAGAAAACAAAGTAAATTCATTGTGTATTTAGTTATTTTATTCTGGATATCTGTCCACTTAAGCTAGTCTAGTTGCCACTTACAGTTCCAGGTATGGTTTAGGTGCGATTTTACGGCCATCTTAAAATGGTTGAGTATCTGAGATTAGGCCTTAGTGAGATAAATAAGATATCTAAGAGCCTGGCAGCACACATCAATGGTACTTTTTCGAGTTTTACCCTGATGACAAATTCCCTTAACAGTGTGTCAGGTCTCTGTGGAGGGGGGTGGGTACTGCTATATCACAGAAGGAACTGCTGGTCGTTTTTGTGCTGTTCTTCCATTAAAAGAAAAACACACTGTGGAATGTAACGATGCCAAAATCAACGCCAACAGTGAAGAGCTTTCATCACAAAACCTACTGACATGTCTTCAGGACACATATTTTAAAACGAGTGGGCATTCAATTAAAAAGATTTATAAAGTCTAGGAAATCAAAAATGATGAAGTCATTTGTTTGTTATATCAGACACAAACTTGAGTATAGAATAACAATATGGAAACCCTATAAGAAAACTAGCATGAATAAAATGGAAAGAGTACAGCGGAAATATACCAAGGACATCCATGGATATGAAAATTTAAGTTGTTATGAAAGCCTGAAGTATCTGAACTTGTACAGTGTCTCTTACAGATATCCAAGAGGAGATCTTATTCGGGTATATAGGGCTACCTCTGGGAATGTTTGGGTTTATCAAAAAGTACTAGAGAATCATCAGACAGCCTACGTAGACGATTCTATACAAATGAGAAGTGTACTAATTGGTTCTCTGACAGAGTAGCTGATGCATGGAAGAGATTACCAAATTATATTAAAGCAAGTACTAGTTTAGATATTTTTAAGAACAGTCTGGACACTTATTATGGGAACAAGCGTTATGGTATATTGGCAAGCTAGAAGGGCTTTTAATGCCCCTGCTTGAAATATTTGTATGTATGTATGTAATTACACTGCATCCCATGAGTTCCTTAAATAAACACTACAGAAAAATCAATGTCTATAAATGTTTCATATTAAGTAAACATTATTAATAGTCAACAGCATTTAATAACAGTGCAAGCTACCCTAAAAAGACAAAAAAATTAACATACATTTTAGGAAATGCTTTGAAACACACTATAGAACGGGTCTATATTAAATCAGCGAACGCTTAAAAAAGCGAACGCTGATTTATCAACCCCATGTAAGTGAAAGCTTACAATCCCAAACACTCGGAACAGTGATTTTTTTTTTTCCCAGGGAAAAAAATCACTGTTCCACCAAAAAATAAATAAATAAAAATTTCAAAACATTACCCCCCACACCCCCCCTACTTAAATATACCAACTCTGAGATCCCACTACAGTGATGAAAATGGCAAAGTAACGGAGCCAGCCAAGCAATTTCTTTCCCAGAGAAAGAAATCGCTTATATGCCGTTTCGCTATTTTGCTGTTTCATGCTTTCAAGTTTGATCAAGACGCATTTGAAGGATTGCGTCTTCGATTATATAATAGGAACCCTATAGAATATTATGTAAAAAAAAAAAAAAAAAAAGGCATAATACAAAAAGATTGTTTACGAAGTTATATTATGCATTATTATAACAGTTATCAAGATCCAAAACAGCTACGCCAAGACAATGCCTATGAATAAATTTGATATAGTGCAAGAATCTTCAGTGTTAACCACTGAAACCTTGTGAATCTTGGGGTTTGATGAACATGTTGGCACAAAATACATTACAAGACTAAAGAAGTAATATTGAGAGCTGATGGGTCCGAACTGTATTGCATTTGTACACATAATAAAGTAAGTTCTGAAGAAGTTGTGGGATACATTGTGAATTGTGATAAAAGCATTTGGCCACTTGAATTCTGGGAAAGCATTAGCATTTTTACATTCTACTGTGTGTTTTTTTTTTCTTTTAAGTATTCATTTTTTGACATTCCAGGCTGTTTTCATATTCATATTTCTTTAATACTCTGTATGCTGTGGGACACACACACACACACACACACACACACACACACACACACACACACACACACACACACACACACACACACACACACACACACACACACACACACACACACACACTCTCTCTCTCTCTCTCACATCGCACACATGCTCTTACTTTCAACAGGAGCGGCCTTAGGTCAACTGTGCCCTAGGCAAAAGGGCTCCACGACGCTGGGTGGTATGTGTGGGGAGGCGCCATGGAGCCATTTTGCCTAGGGCACCAGTTGACCTAGGCAAAAGGGCTCCACGGCATCTGCCCACACATACCACCTGGTGCCCCCATCCTTGTCTACCTACACCAAATAAATACTGGAAAAGTGCTGCTGCTAGAGTAGCAACCTAGGTGGCCTCCTAGTTGGCCTATGCCTAAGGCCGGCTATGACCTTCAAATCATGCTATACCACAATGGCTGTGTAGAATTCTTCCTGCAAGTAGACATGACTTGCAACTTTACTTGAATTCCGCATGCCACTAAAAGTTTACCTGCGGTGGTGTGCGTCCATGTGTAGGACATACTCGTATTCCTCCTTAAAGGACAACATGGCACAGTGTTAATAAGTTTATTTTGTGTTTTTGGAAGTCTGCAAAGCAAAAAGTAATGCAAAAGTAATTCACATTTGCATTACTAGTTACTAAAAAAATAACATATTACAGTTACTGCGTTACTATATTGACTAATAACGCATAATATTATTAGTTACTTAAAAATCTAATATATTACAGTAATGCTTTATTCCCATCCTTGGAGGTAGCAGATGAAAAAATACAGAACAAGGAGTAGGTCAAGTAGGCTCAAGATGCTACATTGTTTTTACTTTAGTAATTTGTAGTATATTATGAAATGGATGTGTAATGCTGCAGAAATTTTCCTTTCCTAATTTGTGGTATATTATGACATGGACCTGTAATTCTATAGGAATTTTCCTTTATTAATCTGTGGTATATATTGACATGGGTTTGTAATGCTATAGGAATTTTCCTTTATTAATCTGTGGTATGTATATATGTGTGTGTATGTATATATATATATATATATATATATATATATATATATATGTATATACCTTTATCTGCACTTTTTTTCAAAAAATACAGTATTTAAATTGATTTAACTGTGTTGCAGGAATATTAACTGAACTGGAAGTTTTGACTCCGCTCTTCAGTTAGTCCCACCCACCCTCCCTGTTTTTGTTTTGGTTTTGGTGTTAATCTTAGTGGCCTTGAAACTTCCCGCCCCTCTTGTAAATTTGTGTTTGGATACTCCTTCTGGGCCCATCTCATTTGCTCACTCAACTGAGTGCAGTGAGATCATATTCTGATTTCAGGCACTTCTACTGTGTACAAAGAGAGCATCTGGGAAACAGAAAAAAAAATGTAAGCTTGTTTCCTGCCTTTCCTCTTAAGTGGTATAGACTATTTGTAGGCTTCTGAGCCCCCAAGCCCTTCTGTGTTGGAGGGAAGCCTTCTAGCTTAGTTTTTTTTTCTAATAACTAGCCAGTTTTCTAGTTTCAGCACTCAAATCTGTTTCTTTGATCTCAGCACTTGTTCAGAACTTGTTGTAAGCACTAAATAAGTTGCAAATTACTACATCACTCAACTTTCCTCACTTGTCTAGAGGAAAGCAGTTTTTAGTACTTAATAAATAAGCACCTATCCAGGCATGTCTAAGGGTCAGCTCCCAGTGATTTCTCCTGTCTACCTGATGAATCTGGGCATCTTGGGGCAATGCAGCAATTGCCTCATGTACACAGACAACCCTCTCCTCCTACCACCCAACACTACAGCCTGTGAGAGATGCACTTATATAGCCAAACTGGAAGCAAAGCTCTCTTCACCCAAGACTGGACTAGACAGTCAAGAGGAGAAGGTAAACACTTGCACTGCACCACACTCATCACATAGTCCCTCAAAACCTACACCACCAAAACACACACATAGAAACACAAAACACACACCTACATTCACGGAGTCTCTCAATAAAAACCTGCCCAAGCATCAGGGAAATCCAAAGCATAAATGCAAGCAAACTCCAACCCCCAACACAACCCAAATGACACATAGCCCACAAACTCAGGGTGCCACTCAACCACAGCCCATAAGGCATAACAACGTACCCAACACTCTAGTCATAGGTGACTCTATAGTCAGGCACACTGATGTTCCACTCACTAGACTAAACAAGGAGAAAGTTACTGTCAACTGCCTGTCAGGTGCCATGATCTGCCACATAACACATGCACTCAGGTCACTCCACAATAAGTACAAATATGACACTGTCATTGTCCATGTTGGTGTGAATGACCTGAGACGTACCTCCCTGGACTACATGAAAAGAGACATGGAGGAGCTCTCCGATCTTGTATCCCAAGCAGGTATGACCCTAACCCTGAGTAGCATCCTGCCATCACCCAGAATGATATCACAGTACAAGGACAAAATGATTGACTTCAACAATTGGCTAAGCTTCTGGTGTCATTCTAAGGGGATCCAGTGTTTGTCTGCCTGGGACGACATGATTGACAGTCCACGATGCTTTGCCAGAGATTGCCTGCACCTGTCGCCCTTAGGATTGCGGATGCTGGCTAGGACTCTTGCAGCCCCTATAGTGCCTTTTTTAGGCAAGGTTCAAATGACAAATTCACCACCATAACAGGTACAAGCAAGCAAAAATCTGAGGGTAATGCTACTCAATGCTAAAAGTCTAAACCTCAAAATGCATTCACTCGAGGCACTCCTTAAAATGGAGAACATTGACATCTGTGCAGTAACAGAGACCTGGTTCAAAGCTCCAGAGAGCACCCCTGCATTACCAGGCTTCAATTCATACCACACCTTCTGGCTACCTAACCCAGAAAGAAGCACTAAAGGCGGAGGCGTGTCCATCTTCATTAAGGATATTCACACCTCCAGGCTAGTTGCACAGCATAATGCATCCGAGATTATCCAAGTGCAACTAACTCTGGGCAAGACTGCAATCCAAATTGTAGCTTGCTACAGACCCCCCACCATGCCCCAGGATTCACACTCCTCATTTCTTGATACACTGGAAAGTGTTAGGGTACAACCCAACACCCTAATAATGGGCGATTTCAACTACCCCACCATTAACTGGGAAAACTACTCATGTACCAACTCTTTTGCTCAACGTTTTCTGGAATTCATAAGTTCCAATGCCTTGGATCAACTTATTCACACCTCCACCAGGGGCAGCAGTATCCTAGACCTGGTCATTACCAACATGGGAAACCGGTGTTCCACACCAGAGGTCAATTCCTCGTTGGTCAGATCCGACCACAAGCTAATCAGCCTAGACATCCACGTCCCACCCCCAGCCCCAATTAGGGATACCATCGTAAAAAACTTCTCAAAAGCCAACTTCGCACTTCTTAAGACAGAAGTGGCAAACGTCATGACACCCATGCAGATGGACAATAGAGGTATGACTGCCGAATCCTACACAAATGCACTTTATAAGCACTTACACGAGTGTATCAATCATGCTATCCCTAATAGAACCAAGATGTTATCCTCTAAAAAAGGAAGCCAATCTGATGGACCTCTGCCATAAACAAACTCTACAACAGAAGAAAGAAACTGTTGCAAAAAAAAGAGTAAAATCCCATGACTGGAGGAACTCCCTGGTCAACCTCAGTAAGAAGCTGAGATCCCTCATAAAATCCTCCAAAGCTAGTTACGAAAACAAAATTGCCAATGACTCTAAAGACAACCACAAAGCATTTTGTAGCTATGTCAAGAATCTAAATGGGAACACTCAGATCTGCTCTGAGTTACAGCATAATGGCACTAAATATACAGAACCAACTGATATTGCCAACATCCTAGCAGATAGGTTCAGTGCTAACTTTACCCCCCTCTCACCCCCTAGAGGGCCCATCTCTATATCTGAAGAATGCAAAGTTCCTATAATCAC